>NW_027124358.1:10286-10465 GCF_001457755.1 Trypanosoma equiperdum | reverse complement strand
GCTTTCCAGTGTCGGGAAATTTTAGTAGAGGCGGTAGACCTTTCTCTTCTTCAGTCTTACTTGCCATCTCAAAAAACCATCGGCATCGCTCTGTATGTTCTTTGTGATCCGAATAAACTATAAAGTCCAGTTGTGGTGCAGTACAATCAGCAGTTGCTATAAACTGAATCGGAGATATA
>NW_027124358.1:8826-10276 GCF_001457755.1 Trypanosoma equiperdum | reverse complement strand
TCTCAAAAAACCATCGACAGCGTTCTGTATGTTCTTTGTGATCCGAAAAAACTATAAAGTCCAACTGATGTGCAGTACAATCCGCAGTTGTTATAAACTGAATCGGAGATATTTGATTTTCATTCACTATTTCATCTTTACTAAACTTCTCTTTATTTTCCGCAGTATTTTGTATAAAATATTCCACTGCATTTTCATACTTCTCTTCCTCTGAAACAATAACATCCGATCCGTCTGAATGAATTATAATATCCTCATCGCTTGCATTCTGTTTTTCTAAACATTTCATAACCCATTTAGGCCTTTTGACATGACTATACAAACCTGCAATAGAAATTGTAATGATTTCAACATGGCTTAGTTTGGCACTCAATATCAGTCTACACCATCCTTGAGTTGCATGAGTCTGAACGACAACGACAAATACTCTGTGCTTCTTAGTATTATTCTATATTATTTTTGCTATTTTATTTACTTTCTCACTTTCAAGAGATGCTGTACTTAAATACACAATGTAATAACAACGGTAATAGTAAAGTTCTCATGGTCCGAAATATAATGCACTAACACACCTTTACAATTTCGAGAGTATTAAAAGAATAACTTGGAAACCGTAAGGGAAAAAGTGAGCAGCAAAACTAATATGTTCATATATGTAATACCTCGATATTGTGAGGATGTATGTGTAGAAGGTTTCATGTTGGTTTCTGCAGCTTAGATTTGAGCGCGCAGCAGTATTTTTGCTCTGTCATTTATCTTTAGACGCACCTATTTCTACACACCACGTTAATTGTACTGTAACTTGCACTGTTTTTATTTTCCTTATATGCATTATTATGGAAATAGAAATAGCTAGTCACATTTCTGTGTTTAGATGCAGTAAGAGTTTTGCCAGATTCCTGTACTAACCTATCCAACCATTCGGTTTTATGGTACTTCCATCAGTATGTCTTTGTGAGCCATAGATGCTGTTTCCATAGACATTATTTCTGCAGTATTATCTATTCTTTTTGTTTGGAATCGGTAGCACAGCATCCTCCTGAAAATTTCTTCTGCTCTATGATTTTTTTTATCTTGTTTCTTATTGCCACATTTTGTTTTTATTCTACTGCTCGTTTTGTCAGTAAAAATAAGGTAGAAATTGAGGTTTTCTTGTACAGTTATTGTTTTCCCTCCATCCTCCTCTTTTATATGATGATTCAAAGCATCATGTTTGTAATTGAATCTGGGTATCATCAAATTTTATTCTCCTTAGTCCTGTCTTTCTTTTCTTGTTTTATAATATAACTCGTTCTCGATTTATCGATTAGTCACTTCTCCATGCAACCACTTTTATCATCGTATCCTTTTTGTTGTTTTATGTGCTTCTATTTAACCTATTTATCCGGTCTTCACTAGTAGTCTTATTATAATATTCGCATATGCACACTCAAAACACTCATCTGTAATT
>NW_027124358.1:6160-8816 GCF_001457755.1 Trypanosoma equiperdum | reverse complement strand
TATTACTGCTGTTATTATAATATTCGTATACAAAAACTCACAACACAGTCCAATTATCATTATTATCATTATCATTATTATTATAAACTTAACTAACATCTATAAAATAAACAAAGTAAACCAAACTAAAATACCACTTATTTTTTTGACCTTTTCACCTTACAACTTTACGTCCATAGGTCACTTTTGTGCCAAATTTATATATTTTTCCACATATACTAATTTGTGCGGTATCGTCAAAAAGTGCTAAAATATGTCTAATTTTAATAAATTTAGAAAATTTAATAAAATTCTCTCAAACTCACAAATGCAGAAACCATGAGGGCGAATTGTTTGCTTACTAGAATAGAGAAATCTTTGCATTCTGTTCCCTCCCATTTGCAATCCGGAGATTTGCAATCTTTCTCAGGTTTCTCTTTGCACTTATCTGTCGTTGTGTTGTCTGCTGCTGTTTGTGTTTGTGCTACAAAAACGCTATTTTCAGTGGCTTTGCTCAAATTGTATGTGCACTTCTTTCTAGTCTCTTTGCTGTCTTCATAACTACACTGCTTTTCTTTGTCGCACTTGTCTTGGTTCTCACCTATTTTGCAAAGTTCTTCATGTTTCTGAATTTGAGTATTGTTCACTGCTTTTAGTCTCTCTATTTCCTTTGTCTGGCTTCTGATCATGGCTTTTTGACCGCTTAAGTAAAAGCTTAACGTTAATTGCAGGTCCGTCACTCCTGTTATGAGCTTCAACTTAGTTTTGCTCTGTCCTTCCGGACCGATTTTTACGGCGTCTGCGGTTTCTGCGGTTTTTGCTAGTTTGTCGCCCCTGCCTTGCTCGGGCTCTGCTATCTTTTTTAGTATCACTTCGGCCTTCCTTTCGTGCTCGTCCACTGCAGCTATGTTTTTCTGCATTTTCAATGTTAGCTGGAGTGCTTGTTTTTTTGTTGGTCTGCCGCCGCTTCTTTCATGAAGTCGACGGCTGTTTGGGCGCTATCTGATTGTGCTGTCAGTTCTTGCGAGCTTACTACGCTTGTATACACTTTTTTTATGTCCACTTCGCCGGCAGCTGCTTTATAATCGCGGGCTATGCCGCTGCCTGCTGCTAAGTGCCAGGTGCCACTGCCTGCTGTTTTGATTTCCGCTTCTAGTAGCCCTGCTGCGAGATTGGCTCGCGTTGCTGTATGGCCTAGCGTGTTGGCTGTCGCTGCGATGCCGCTCGTTGTCGTGATGGCGCAGGTGTTTGTGCCTGTGTAAACCGCTCCTATGTCGGCTCCGTCAAGGTTTTTTAAACTTGTGGCTGTTACCAGGTTTGAGATATCAAGTGTTGTTAGTGCAAAATTTTGGTTCACAATCTTGCACTTGCCCGAGTAGCCATTGTTGTCCTTTTTTCGGCGTTGCCGTCGGCACTTTCCAGGAAAAAAGACGTTGTGGTGCCTTCCTTGTTGTGTTCTCCAAGGATAGTGAACAGCTCATCGATTTTTTCCTCTATTGCTGCCGCTTTTGCGGCGGCTGTAATCGCTTTTTGAACTTGTTCATCCATTGAAGATTGTGCGCTGTTTGCGTAGCTGCTGACCGTATCTGCGATCTCCGTGTATGCCCAGTTTTTTCTCACATCTGTTGTGATGGCTTCAATGATTCTTATCCGTAGCTCGGCTTCCAGTCGCTGGCTTTGTTTCGTGCCCATTCCCCGCAGTAGCTGCTTTGCGTCACCTGGGACTTTTTGTCGCAGCTCAGCGATGTCGCATACCTTGTTGTATCCATACTCTTTAATCACCTTGCCTTTCGCTTCGACTGGGCACAGCAGTCCGCCGCTGAAAACTGCTATGAGTATCAAAAGTTCATTCGCAAACATCAAGGGCATTCCTTGGTTGTGTTTCTGCTTCTCTACGAGTTAACTATACAATGAGGCATTTTTGTCAATAGAGTGCAGTAAGTAAGGTTTACATCTTAGCAGTGTGGGCTCACAAGTTGCGCTACTGCTCTTCAAGTACTGATCGCCGGCGTCGATGGATTGCCATGTCTGCTTGCTTTGCTTATTCGCTTTTCGGGCCTTGGAAGATGGGTTTTAATGGCTAATATTTGTGGAGTCTGCGTTCACTTGTTGTTGTTTTAAGTCCTTCTCTTTTTTCACAATTTAGCGGTATTTTTCAGGGTTTACCCTGCAATCCCCTGTATAACACCACACTTATTTTTACACATTTCGTTGCTGTAAATGTTGTCCTTACAAACTGAAGACGGAATTCTTCACATCTAGAGACTAGGCTTCTAGAGTTCTAAGGCTTATTTCTAGAGCACCCGCTGCCATTTTCACTGCTACATATATCTGGTGCCTTAAGAAATATACAGCAAAATTTCCTCCGGTAAACTTTTCATCTGTGCCTTTTTGTCGCGTTTTATCTTCTTTAATTCCATATTCTCTTTCTTTCAACTTAGTTTGCTGTTCCTTCTTCTTCCGGTAATATAGTGACTACATTTGGTTTGCATAATGAATTCTGTATCACCTTATTGTTCCCACATCATTTTCTTGTGTATTATGATTACAATCGCCAGATTAGGATCTGGAACTGTGCATGTTAAATCTCTTCTCTGCGTTTCCTTTAATAATATTCCTTATGGTAAATCTCTTTCAATTACTTTCCAATAAATATTATCAATATTATCATCATTAC
>NW_027124358.1:4942-6125 GCF_001457755.1 Trypanosoma equiperdum | reverse complement strand
CAACACTCTCCTATCATTATTATTATTATTATGATAACCCTAACCAGCATCTATAAAATAAACAAAGTAGAAAAAATAGAATGGTACTCACTTTTCTTTCCCTATCACTATACTGCTTTCTTCCATGATGCCACTATCACAGATATTTTATAAAATTTTCATATTCTCAAAATTTTACTAATTTTTAAACTTTGACAAAAAGTGTTAAAAAATATCAACTTTAGTAAATTATCTCAAAATAATTTTTTAAAAAGTTTAATTAATTTTATAAAATTAAGCAAAAATCCTTAGAATGCTAGAATGCCACTAAAATCACCAATGTAGCAACAGTCAGAACAAATTTCTTATTGACAAGAAAACTAGTATCTTTGCAAGTTTCTCTTTCCCATTTACAATCCGGAGATTTGCATTCCTCTTGCGTTTTATTATTGGAGCACTTCTTGCCTTCGGCATTTGGTGTCCCTCCTGTTCCTGCTGCTGTGGTTTCTGATCCTACTTTGGGTTTGCATTCCTTTGTGGTTGCATCATAGTTGCAGTCACTTTCTGGACATTCCTCTGCTGTCTTGTTTTTCGCTTTGCATTTACGTTGGAGAGTTGTTGTAGGCTCAGGGATTTTTTCAGCATTTACTGTCACGGAGCCTGAATTAGTGCCAACAAAAGGCGCGATCTGCAAAAGCCCATCCATGGTGGTTTTGATTGCTTCGGTAGCGCCGACTATGTCCTTGGATGCTTCGAAGTCTGCTTGCATTGCTTCTAAGTCGCCAGTGCCTTGTCTGACTAACCCTAACCCATGGTATTCCCTTTACGTCCCTCATTTGGGCTGAGTAGTCAATGCAAACCACTTTGCCGGCTGTAGTTGCTGTATTTGCTGGGGCTTTGCAGCTCGGTCCGTTGTTGTATATGGTATGAAGCCCTAAGAAATGCCTGCGTTTTTCTACCAGGGCGCTGTTGGTCGGTGCCACTGTTAGGGCAATGTATTTTCTGCCTGGATGAGTAAAAATTGCTGTTACTTCTGCTGTTAGAGCTGCCGGTGTTAATAGCGGCGGTTTGCCCCCGTTTAATGCGTCACATTGTTTGGCTATAGTGGTCCACACTTCTGTTGCCTTTTGCACCTGGTCGCTAGTGTGGATCGCGTTGTTGTCGCCGCCCTTGCCCTCACCGCAAAAGTTGTTGCCACCGCCGT
>NW_027124358.1:547-4932 GCF_001457755.1 Trypanosoma equiperdum | reverse complement strand
TTCGTCTCTGTCGGTTCCCTCCCGCTGGAATGTGGTCGGTGCCAGTACCGCTGTGTAGGGCGTGTCTGCCGCCATGTCTGAGACAGACTGTGCCGGTCTCGCAGCCTGGCCGTAGAGCGCTGCTAGCATTTTCTGACGGACTGCCAGTTTTTTTTTTGTGATAGTGCCCGGAAGAGTATTTAAACTTGCTTGCTTCTTCAGGGCTTCCGTCGTCAAGTGTGCGAAGGCCTTCCGTAGTTTTAGTTGGGTCGCTTGGTGGAGCGACAGCGCGAATTTCTTGCCTAGCTCGTCACTAGGTTTCATTTTGTCAGCTAGGTCATTGGAGGATTCAATCATGGTCATGATTGTCGCGACGTCTAGCTCTTTAAAGTAGCCTTGAACATCTGATTGCTCTGTTTTTAGTTTGTTGGCGTCTGAAGCGGGTTTCTTCGGCGCGAAAGCCTCCGCTACTGGTTTTTCTATAGCGGTTAGGTTAAGGTCTACGATCTTCCTTATTACCGTTTGCATTGCCACTGTTGTGTTCTCTTTTGTTGTGCCATCCGTGGAAACAATCTGTGAGTCAGCTATGGGTTGTATCAAAAGTCCGTATAGACCTCACATATCTCTGATCTCTTTGACGTTTTCGTGCGTCGCTTGTGCTGAACTTACCGCAAAGATAACGGCGATCACTACCTCTTGAAACATTCTTTTTTTTCTGGTTTGATGCTGTGAATAAGAGGCGGGACATATATGACCTGAATTGGTCTTGTTTGAGAAGCAGAACAAAACACTACTGACCACAGATATAAAATCTTTGTTACCTTCACTGCTGTGGTGCTAAACAAAAAACATATTCCTTCTAGGTTACGGTTCTTGTATTCTTCACAATTTAGAATCAATGCCCTCCATCAGATAAAAACCACATCCTCGTCCATCTTCGCAGGAGGATCAACACATTTCTGCGTGCAATAAGGTGCTCTTTTAATGCTTTTTCGCGGTTTTAGCTTGTACATTCTAAGCTCCGTTTCTATCTTTGTTTCTATCCCCGCATCCCATTCACCTTCAATATTCTATGAACTACATCCTACGGTTAGAGAATAAATATTCTGAGCATATAGTGGCCGTTGATACTGCTCTTCTTTAGGTACACCTTAACTTTGGAACTTGAATGCGGTTTTTCATTCTATTCGTATTATTTGTAACTACTCTTATGCCTCTGTTTCTTGGTTCCAACATCCAAAGTTAACCACACAAACTGCCGTAGGAAGAAGAAATACATACGGGAAAGGACTACTTCTTTGCTTCGTTTGCATACTATGTTAAATATATCTGCGTCATCCTAAGTAAGCTCGTTTTTTCTCTAATAAATTTACCATTGAACCTGCATTTACACACATTTGCATGCTTGGATCTATAAAACAGTGAAAAACTTGTTTCTATCCGATAACATTCCCAACTATCTTTAGCACAGGCGCCACTAAGGATAATTGTTTATAAACTGTATTGTACTTCAATAAATGTTTTATTGCTGCTTTTTTTATGTTCTGTTTATTCTTCTGCTTTGTTCCATAAATTCTAAATTGGGTGCTGGTTTTGGTAGTTTCTTCAAGGGCCGGTGAAATCAATATCTGCTTCTTCATTTCTTCTCACTTAGTCTTGCTACTGCTTGTGACGAATGAACGTTTAAATGAATCGCATAGCGTCTTTCAGCTGAATTCTCTGTGAAAGACTTCTCCTTATTGATGCCAGTACATTAAGTGAAGGTAATATATTTTTCAAAAAATCTATTGGAAGTACATTAGCAATGGCGCGGTTACTCGTTTTGCACTTTATCTTTTCTTTGAGTTATCCGTAGCGACTGTATTACAGTTGTACATGGTGTATGTCTATGTCTCTTATTGTTCCTTCAATAGTTTTCTACGTATGATTATGCCAGTAATCATATTTGTGTATAGGACTTTTCGTACTCCACCTCCTCCCTACCTTCTTGTCTTCCTCCATTTACACTAATAATATATATTAAACCACCATACTCACTAACTTACTCCTATTTAACTCTTGTCATTCTTTTAAGTGCTTGCATTTTGATAGCCATTTGTTCTTCGTCATTATTCTGATTAAAATATTGTTGTATGCAAATTCACAAAATTAATCTACAATTAATATATTAGTATATTGCTATTACTATTGTGTTCGCTATCATAACCACGAAAATGTCCATAAAAAACAAAATAAACCAGACTATAAAGTTGGAATGTCACTCATTTTTTATAGTATATGTCCCCACTAATTTACACCTGTAGGTCACTTTCATACACATTTTACTTAAGTTTCATATTTCTCAACAATTTACAAAATTTTCTCTAATTTTCACATTTTCATCAAAAAGTGTAAAAACATATCAAAAAGCAAATTTCTTTAAAGGGGAGAGGGGTAAATTAAAAAAAAAGGCAAGGCCACAAATGCAGAAGCCATCAGAGCTAATTTATTGTTGGCAATAAAACTACCATTTCGGCACAGTCCTTTTTCGGGTTCACTTTCACCCTATTTTCCCCTTCTCTATGCACAATTTTTTTGTTGCCTGTTTTGTCATTTTCACAAGCTGTTTGATCTTTGTGCGCTGCACACCGAGATGTGGCCTATACCTCTTCTGCTTTTCTCCCCCGTTTCTGCATTTGTTTGCGTTGTAATTTTAGTTGCGCCTACTTCGCATGGTCCATCCTTATCGGCGTTCCCCTTCCATTTGCGCTTAGCATTTTCGCACGCAGTTTTGTTCTCTTTGTGTTCCTCGCATTCTTTTTTTCTGCATTAAAAATTTCCACGTGTTTTCTTGGTGCTTCTGGAGTGGCATGACATCGGCTGTAAAGAGCTTCTGTGTACAGCGTTTCCATCACACCGGCAAGAGATATGAGCCGAGACTGTTGTTGTAGTTTTTTTGCTTCTAACGCCCGTCTGCTGGTCAGAAAGCTGCGTGCCGATAACAACTTTTGCACCCATTTAATCGCTTCCAGTGGGGTGGACTTACTCCTACCGCCGGCTAATACTGCTGCGTAATTGATGCACACATCCGATGTTTCATGGGCGCCACTGCACTGCCCGCTGCTGTCTTTTCCTTTGCCATAGCGGTAAGTGAAGCCGTCGTTGGCGCTGCCTTTGTATCGGCCAAGTGTTGACCTGAAAATTGCAAGCAGGTTGTCTATGTTTGCTACATACAGGGCCGGCCTCTTGCCTTTCCGTGAACATAGTCCCAGGATCGCGGTTAGCGCTGTTCCTGCAGCGCTTTTTCCGCTGTAGTCAAGTGCTATAGCTGTGAAAGTTGTGTCGGTTGAGTTGCATATCTTTGCGCCGAGCTTTGCTGATTGACTCGATGCTGCTACGCTGCATAGGCACACCATATCGGACCCTAGTGTGGCGCCGGCTGCGCTTGCTGATGATCCACACGCCGTGTTGTAAGCCGATTGAAAAGTGTAAGTGCCGTGTGTATCTGTCGGAGCTCCCGTCACAGCCCTCTCTGTACCGTATAGCGCTTCATGGGTTTGCTTTGCGATTGTGGTTTGCTGGGCTGTTATCGTTTGTTGTGTCGTTGCGGTCGCGGCATGAATATTTGTGACAATGCTGTAAAGCCTGTCAAGTTTGTGTGCTGTTTCTTCTGGGAAATCTGTGCGATGTTTGCGCGTATACTTGTCAACTTCTTTGCCCTCTGGGCCAGCCACTTTGAGGTTTGTGAGCTCTTTTCGTGTTGTGCTTGCCCAGTGTGGGTCATATTCCATGGTTTTACCTTTGCCGGTGGGTTGGTCTTTTTCACCTACAACAGGACCCTTGTCGTAAAATGTTTCACTGCTTGTCGCGATGTAAATCGCTTGTATTTCCTTCCATGCCGTCAAATAGTCCTGTTCGATGTCGGTTGCTGTTGCATCCTCTAACTTGGCACCTTTGAGCATGTTGGCTATCGCGAAGAATATGTTAAGTTCGACTGCATTTTCGTCGCTGTTTGTGTGCACCGCGAGCTGTGATACCGCTATCGCTAGGCAAAAATACCTAATGGAGATCATTCCCACCACACCTTTCAGAAACCCCAAAAAATGGCAGACAATAATGATAAGAGACTTTTTAAAAAATACTCACAGGAAAACAGGATGAGTTATGCCATGTTTTAATCAGATTAACAGTTGAAGAGAGCCCAATGATCATCCAGAAAAGTCAAACCGGTAACAAGTACAGCGTGGCTAGTCACATTCTTGGTTTCCATCAGAGTAACGTAATCTTCCTCACGTAAATGATGAATTACTATTATTCGGTCTGGCGGCCACTCGCTTGCTGCGTCTTTTGCATGCATGGCATAACGACACTCTTGCATATCCACCGTCAGTAATCCTTCAAATTTCAAGTTGTTCCTTACGACTTCC
>NW_027124358.1:0-497 GCF_001457755.1 Trypanosoma equiperdum | reverse complement strand
CCTATTGTGTGCCATGTAATGTCGTCACTAAAATCTTTAGGAAAACCAAGAGCTCTTCCCATATTCAATTTTTCTCTTGGAAGCAGCTTCAAATATTGCAAATATAATGGCACTCTCATAAAAATATCATCATCTGCTTTCATTATATAAGGATTATTTGGCTTGAATATCTCTACTGCAAATTTGCACCACAGATATGTTTTTCTACTCATAGTGAGTTCTGCCTCCCAACCCCAATTAGCCATGTCTCCAACTTTTTTATTTGTTGTTGGGTTCACATCACATAAAGGTAAAATAATAACATCCTGAATTAACTCTGCCTCTTCTTCAACAACTTTTCTAAGCTCGCAATTATTATTTGTATGAGGGGAAATCGCATAAATTATAAGCAACTTCCCACTAAAATTATTTGACTTCCTTGCCACTTTAGGGTAACTCCAACAAGATTCTCTCTACAAATTCCGCCTTCTG
Source organism: Trypanosoma equiperdum (assembly GCF_001457755.1). Lineage (NCBI taxonomy): Eukaryota > Euglenozoa > Kinetoplastea > Trypanosomatida > Trypanosomatidae > Trypanosoma > Trypanosoma equiperdum. The sequence goes on along the minus strand of NW_027124358.1, from coordinate 26 downwards.
AATCTCTCATCATTATCTATTGAAGG
>NW_027124342.1:6441-7281 GCF_001457755.1 Trypanosoma equiperdum | reverse complement strand
TCCGTCTCGCCTGAACGCAACATTATCTTCTTCGAGTTTCGTTATGAAATTTCTGACAAAGTCATCTACGTCATCACCGTAAGCTGTTGTTATGTATTCTACTAACTTTCTTGCTTTCTGGTCGTCATTTATGTCATCGAGTTCGTGGAAGTCAGGGTTGCAGTTCCGTACGATTCTCCTAATCGTTTTGTCAGCTGCTAGTGTACTGCCGTTGAAGTTTTGCATGCCCGTCGCTTCCGGCGCCGCTGCTTTTAGCGCGAAGCAGAGCTTTTGTGCCAGCTTTTCCCGTGTTGGAGAACCTTCCGTTACCTTGCTGTGGGTGTCTTCGCAGCTTGTTGTCCGCTCGGCTGCCTTGAAGACATTTGTTTCCGTTTGCGCTGCCGCCGTGTCAGACGGCGCCGGTGTCCACGCCCATGATGCGGCGGCGCCGACCTGGCAAGACGCAAGCCTCGAGGCTATGTTAGTTACGGATCCGCCGTTTGGGCAGCCTGAACTTAACGATGATCCCGTTAGTTTCGTGATTTTCATCATTGCATCTAGCTTGGTTGCGTCCGTTAGTTTTAACTGAGTTATCTTGTCGATGTCAATGTCGTTGAAAGGGTCTGAAGTCGCTTTGCCAGTGCCATCCAGCTCGCACCCGGCGTCGCCGCCAGCAACTACCTTGAAGTTGAGCACCACAGACACGTCACCGCTCGGCGAAGTTGTTGATGTATCGTTGTGGCCGACTTTCAGCGTTGCCGCTTGTTTTGTGGCTTCGACATAGCCAATGTGCTTTGTTATTAGCTCTAGTGCTTCTGTAATTGGTATGTTGGCACTCTGTTGATTTCTTTTTAATTTCTG
>NW_027124342.1:5834-6431 GCF_001457755.1 Trypanosoma equiperdum | reverse complement strand
TTGCCAGCAAGCGCTAAGAGCAAACATCTTCGATCGTGTTTGTTGGACTGAGCTGCGTGAAGTGTCCACATTTTTGACAGAGTTGCTAGCTCGGAGATAGCTGGCGATGATGTTGATAGCTTATTATTAAGCTTTCCTTTTAGTAGATTTAGATACTGTAGTTCGTGGCAGATGCTTTTCACTTTGTTCGTCTCGTCGGTTTGTGGTGTCGCTTCCGCTATAGCGGCTGCTACTAGTAGGATCATGCTTAGGTGCGTCTGTCTGGTTGTCATTTTGTTCTTGTCTACTCTTATGTTTGTCGTGTAAAAACAGCAGTCGATGATTTATACGACATAGATAGTTGGGTGCCGAGCGTAGTCTAGTGGGTTTGCGTCTCATGCTTAGGATGTTTGTGATTGTTCATAGATTTCTATGGTGAAGCTTTCTGTTTAGTTCAAAAATAATAGAAGTTACTGCATATTCCATGTTTTTCATCGTTCACCGCTGGCTCTGCTACCGTACGACGATTGTGCTCTGCCTCTGGTCATACGCGAGTGAGTTAATCAGTAGAAAGAGAACCTACCTTGCGCCCTAGCGATGTGGAGTTAATTTAGTTGC
>NW_027124342.1:5495-5824 GCF_001457755.1 Trypanosoma equiperdum | reverse complement strand
AGTTACTGCATATTCCATGTTTTTCATCGTTCGCCGCTGTCTCTGCTACCGTGCGACGATTGTGCTCTGCTTCTGGTCATACGCGAGTGGGTTAATCAATAGAAAGAGAACCTACCTTGTGCCATAGCGATGTGTAGTTAATTTAGTTGGTTTCACCGCTTGTTTTCAACACTGGTTGGCTGCAATTTCGGCTGCGTTGTGTATGAGAAATATATGGGAGGGAACCTAAAGGTATTTTCCATGTCGGTTGCGGATGCTTGTTGCTTTTCGTGGGTTGTTTTTGGACTTTAAGTTGCTCAGTCGAGCTTTTTAATCGCTGAAAGATGTGT
>NW_027124342.1:4907-5485 GCF_001457755.1 Trypanosoma equiperdum | reverse complement strand
CCGCTTGTTTTCAACACTGGTTGGCTGCAATTGCGGCTGCGGTGTGTATGAGAAATATATGGGAGGAAAATTAAAGGTATTTTCCATGTCGGTTGCGGATGCTTGTTGCTTTTCGTGGGTTGTTTTTGGACTTTAAGTTGCTCAGTCGAGCTTTCTAATCGCTGAAGCATGTGGCTGAGCTCTATATTACTACCATGCCGCATAAAAACAATGTAGTCGATAACTTCCCTTTTCCGCTTCTCTTTCGGTATCAAGGGTCTAAATTCTTGCTGTTCTCTTTGCAAACTCACTTGTTGGAACCTTCTTTCACTATGTATTGTTGTGTCAAACACGGCTTTACCTCTGCTGGCTTGCTAGTGGCTGGTTCTTTTGTCTGCTTTCTAGACGTTGTTTTTTGTTTGAAAACTACTTGGTGACCTCCACATTTATCCTGGATTCAAGAATATCTTGATGACTCGCGGTTTTTTTCTTTTTCGTCCTTGACTAGCTCTACGTCTATGCGTTGATCGCATTGTATCGATTTTTCCCCAAGCTTTTTTCATGGCGCTGGCTGTTGTGACTGGGATCGCCGTGCCTGA
>NW_027124342.1:3853-4897 GCF_001457755.1 Trypanosoma equiperdum | reverse complement strand
TCCCCAAGCTTTTTTCATGGCGCTGGCTGTTGCGACTGTGCCCGGTGGGCCGCCGTGCCTGGCGCTGCTTTTATTTTTACGAAACTCTTCATGATGTCCATCGGTGGTGGTGAATTGCTTTGTTAAAGGTTTGTTACTGCCTTTATGCCAACTGACATTAACATGTGGCATTTATGGGCTACGCTGCTTGTAGACTGCTGGCCATTTTCCCCTGTGAGCTTGTCAAAGCCTGTGGTCTTCAAGTTCTAGGTTGCGAACGTTGTTTTATCCGACAGATGTTCGCTTCTTAGCTCTGGGAAGCTGAGTGCAGGTAGTGAGTTTGATGCTGTCTGTCTTCCATTGCTGCCTTTTAAACAAGTTCCAGTGCCTCCACCTGCGGAAGTTTTGATCAGAAAATTTGTGAGTTCGATCACACCACCTATTATTTTGCCTGTGTTTAGTGTCACTAGCAGTTCTAAGTGTACAGTTATCTGTAAATCGGTTAATGCTGTTTCTACACATCGCTGAGCTGCCGCTCCTTCCGCCAGAAATAGGGCTGTTGTATTATTTTCTGTCTCTGCTTCGCTTGCGCGTAAAGCCATTGACTGCGCTTTGTTACCTTCTAGTTCTTCCGTTAGTAATTTATTTTGCTTGGTTAGAGCTACAGCGGGTATGGCTCTCAGGACTTTTTCTACCGCGCATACCTTTCCAACTTCTGCCTCTGAGAGAACTTTGGCTATTGCTTCACTACAGAGAAATGCGCTGATTAGTAACACTACCGATACTAAAAGTGCAGATAGAACCATCGGATATGTTGAAAACACTCTTACGTTCTGTTTGGTGCTATACAAGTGGAATGTACTAAGAAAAATCAAGAAAAATTGGATTGTATGTTGCACCGTTAGTTTTAAGACCTGTTTTTTTAGAGAAGTTAGTAGACAGTGGTCGTAAAGTGAGTTTCTGCAGCGTAAAGTAGCGTCGCTAGGCCATACGCAGACGGTTACTTACCTTAACTGTCTTGTCGCCGGAAATAGTTGCTTATTCTCCACACCTACACAAATTTTT
>NW_027124342.1:3190-3843 GCF_001457755.1 Trypanosoma equiperdum | reverse complement strand
AGGCTGCAGGCAGAACCATCGGATATGTTGAGTACACTCTTTCGTCCTGTCTGCTGTTATAGGCGTGAATTGTACTAAAAAGCAAAATCGGGAGCTTTTGATTGTCTGTTTTTCTTTGAGCTTTAAGACCTGCTTTCTCCTAGAGAAGTTAGTCTCCAGTAGTTATAATGGAATTTTTGCAACGTAAAATTAGCATCGCTAGGCCTTGCACCGCCGGTCACTTACCTTAACTGTCTTGTTGCCAGTCGAAGTTGGACATGCAATATGCACAAATTTTATTCCATCTTTGTCTTTCGCTTAATGTATGAAAATCTTCTTCTAGTTGGAATGCATTCTACCAAAGCAGAAACCACAACATTTATTCTGCAAACACACTCTATTGAACCTACTTTTTATTATTAGGCGATATTAACAGTTTAGTATTAGCCACAGTCTTCACCATTGCCGTTTTTTATTCTTTCACTTTTGAGTAAAATACAGCTTGTTATTGGCTCTTTCATCTCCTATTTCGTATTATTTACTTTTATTCTGATAAAGTGTGTTTCATCGTTTATTCTGTCTTTTTTCCTTAGTTTTTGTTTACTGTGTTTATGGCCATCACATAATGTCACTGTTTGCCATGTGCATTGAACTATTTCTCCCTCGTTATTTTC
>NW_027124342.1:0-3180 GCF_001457755.1 Trypanosoma equiperdum | reverse complement strand
TTCCTTAGTTTTTGTTTACTGTGTTTATGGCCGTCATCATGTCTCCGTTTGCCATGTCCATTAACCTATTTTTCCCTCGTTATTTTTTACACTGTCTCCTCGTCTATGATGACTCCCATCACCATATTTGTGTTAGCATTGCGCATATTAATCTCCTCTCTGTGTCTCCTTCTATAATGTTCCTCAAGCACTTTTTCTCGCTCTTACTCAATTAGAGAAATTACTTTGTGCCATCTTCTGAGTGCTTCAATTTTTTCTGTCCATTATATATTCTATTATCACTCCTATTATTATTGTTGCTGTTATTAAAATATTAGTGGACGCACACTCACAGCACCATACAATCACTACCATTACTATTATTATTATCACTATTATAATCTCAAATATTTTCCATAAAATAAAACATTCACAAAAATTAGAATATCACTAATTTTTCATACACCATCACTCAACCGCTTTAAACCCATAGGCTACTGTCATACACGCCTTGATAAAATGTTAATATTATTTCATAAATTTCATAAAATCGAGCAAAAATAATTAAAATGCTAAAATTCTACAAAACACACAGAGGTAGAAAAAATGAGAGCTATATTTTTATTCAAAAGAAAAATGCAATTTCAGAACTTCTATGTATATTTGTCATCTTCATTATCCTTTCCCTTTCGAAATGCACAATTCTTCTTAATATTCTTGTTTTGTGACTCGAAAGCCTTCTGCACTGTGTGCTTACTGCAATCTACACTGTAATTGTATCTCCCTCTCCTGTTCTTGCTGCAGTTTCTGTTTCTGCTTTAGCTTTGCATTCATTTTTTTCGTTGTCATAATCGCAATCAATTGCCGCACATCCTGCTGCTGTTTTGTTTATAGCAGCTTTGCATTTATTCTGCTTTTCGTGTGTTGTATGGCTCTCGTGCTGCGCAGCTTTTGGAGATTCTGCTGCTTTTTGGCTTGGTTTTAGTCTGCTTTGGAAAGCAGCTGTATATGCGACATCCATTTGCCGCTTCAGTGCAAGAAGCTGTGCTGTAAGTGCCGCGTGGTTACTTGCGGCTCTGTCCATTTCTAGCAGCTTCTTCTGCGCATTTCGCAACTGGATTACCCACGGAATGGCTTCGATGCCTTGTTTGGTTTTTTTTGGTGAAGTGGTACTCGTATGTTACGCATATTTCGCCTGCCCCGCCGCCGCAGCCATGGTTGGTCGTCTTGCCTAGGGTCACTTTGGCATCGTCGGCAGCGGCGTTTCGTGTTAGCGTCGCCGAGAATTCAGCTATAGCTGAGCTGATTTCCTGTGCCGATATCGGTGCGTCGTTTGCCTTTGGGCATGTGTCTGTCAGACCGGTTAGCTCAGTTTTCCCGAAAGTTATTTCGCCGCCATTTGTGCTGGAATAGCCGGAGCCGCATTCTGTGTCTCCGCTACCCGTGCCAGTGCACAAGCAGTAGAAATCCCCTAGTATACTTTTGCCGACTTTGTCGGCGGCGCAGGCCGCCGCTCTGTTGTTTGCTGCCCCGAGTAATTTGCCGGCTGCAAGGTCGTCCGCTGATGTTGCTTCTCCGAATACGGCGCTTGTGATTGCTGCGGTGGCCGCTGTCTTGTCGGTTTCTTGCACTTTGGTCTGCAACAGCAGCGCCTGTGCGTGCAAGTCCTCGGCTACTGCTGACAGCTGTTCCGCAATTGTGTGCAGAGCCTGCTTTTGTCCAGCGTCTCCTATTGCTGGATACGGATTTGGTTTTGGCGCCTTTTTTAGCCTGTCGTGTGCCGCTGCTGCTGCTGCGTACCAGGCTGGCCATCGGGCTTCCCAGTCTGCTCTGTTTTGGGCAGCTGTACCGTCTGTAGGAAATTCTGGCGATCGTTTTGCTTCGTCTTCGACTTTGAAAAGAGAAGTCCATTCCGGTTCGCTCGTACTGACGTTAATTTCGTTCATCGTTGCTTGTACGCTGCTAGCGCTGGTATCAAGCTCCGGGATGGCAAGCTTTCGTCCTGCCATCTGTGTTAACCGGCACAATAGGTTGTGTTCCTTGGCGTTGTCGCCTGCTGCTGTGTCTTCTGGACGGAACGTTGCTAGGCTCAGAAAAAACACGAAAAACACTATTTCTCTACTTCTACTGTCTGTTTTGTGAACGACGTTATGACATTTTGCGGGTGCGTGAGCCAGCATTGCTTACTTTGCTCCTTATTATTTGCTAGTTAAGTTGAGATAAGTCGGTGACTGCGTTGGCGTAGATTGTGTTAGGTTGTTTTGACTGTGTTTTGATAATTTGTATCTCATCTCTGCGAGTCGTGTCGCTAAAAGCTGCTGTTTTTTTCTTTTACAATCATCATTGATGGCTTAGATTCTGCTCGTTGCATTTACAGGCGTGCGTAACCTAGCGGCTGAATTTTCTTTTTCTTATTTGTCTCTGCCTTGTGCCACTAACTGCGCTTGGTTGACTGGTTGCGACTCCTGGTCTGTGAAACACCTGGGTCTACCCTGGCACTAGAGTGGGTCTGCGGCTTGGAGCCGGCTGACACCTGGGGATGACACGGTTTATCAATAGACGTTGTCTGCTTCCTCGAACCGTTCTGTACCTTGATTATATTAATGATCCGCGCCTTTCACCTCAGTAGCGCTAAGTGTCCGTCTATCGGTGTCGACCTGTGGCTGTCTGGTTTGTCAAGTTAGTGGTTACTTCTGTTGGTTCTAATAAACGACTTAGAAAGGTTCGGTTTTTTTTCCATCTGATGTGTTCGCTGTTCTTATGTTAGCCAGCTTTGTGAAACGGCTGGTTAAGACAAGCCACGATGTTTAAGTTTTTAGCGCTGTGCTCCGTTGCTTGTGCGCAGAAATTTGGCTGATATGAGCGCACAGTTGTTGGTATTGCCCACTCACATTTTGCTTTTGGTGATGTGAGAGGGCATGTGTCGAGACAGCGGATGTGTTTTCGACTAATGAACTTCTAATCTGTGCATTTTCTGCAAATACAGCGCGGTCGGCAGCAGAGCTTTGGGACATATTGGGTTTGGTGTGCCTTCCAGACATACGTTAGCCTTCGTCTGCGGCAAATTTGTCTTTTTGTTTCCTGCAGGTTAGTTGCGTTACTGAAACTTATAAGGGAATAAACTTGCTGTCTTACACCGCCACTGATCTTGCAGTCTGTCTGTAAGACAAAAAAAATTAGAGACAGCAGCAACAGCTTCTA
>NW_027124356.1:0-2347 GCF_001457755.1 Trypanosoma equiperdum | reverse complement strand
AAAAAAGAGAGAAGACAAAAAATAAAACAGAAGAATTGAACAAAGAAAAGAATATTGATTGATAAAATTTATGATATGAAAGGTTAAGCTGCTCTATCTACATCAAGCAGACAACCATTTGATATTCCACACACATAAATTATAGTAACGTGCGCAACCGAAATGGAAAGATACGGAAGACAGTGCTGCTGTATACAATACCGTCACCTCAAGGCAAAGCAGTACCTAAAGCATTTTTCCAGCTATTCTTTCTCCTGTTTCAGTATCCCCGCACAATTTCCAATTTAAGAGCAAGAAAACAAACATCCAATATATTTATTTATATATATGTTATCACTTTACACTCCAACAGCAACAAGTGTCGTGTGATGTTGTCGTAAAAGAGATATGATGTGATAAACGACACCGGCTCCCCATTCATAAAACAGCATGTTTGTACATCATGTGAAAGAAAGATTGGTTAGTAATTCAACTGTTAATAAAGCACACCAAAACTCCCATCAAATGCCTGTGAAATTCAGTTATGAAAGGCATCATAAAGTAATTGCAGTAAGAGTGCCGCTTATGCATCATATTATAATAGGGAAAAGCAAGAAACGAAGAGTAGCATATTCCACATTAAATAACTTGAATATTCTGACCATGATGATGTACCCGTCAACTGTCGCGTCATTGGGGAGGACCCCTCAGAATCCTCGTGGGAAGACTCTTCAGAATATTCTTCGGAAAAATCTTCAGAAGCCCCCGTAGAAGACGTCGGAGATGCCCCTTCATAAGTTTCTGCGAAAGGCGCTGCGAAAGGTTCTGTTGAAGGCCCTGGAGAAGTACCTGGGGAGGCAACTGCGGAGGGGACGGTGATACGCCTCAGAATCTTCGAGGCACACAACTCAGACTTTTCAGGACACAAAATAGAGCCTCTGTAGAATGTCACATTAGATGTCACATTTCTTCCCTCAGGGCAATCATACCAACGGTTATCACCAACAAAACGCACCTGAAGAATATCTGACTCACAATTTACTTCAACACATATATCTGCAAGAGGAACACCTTTTTTTTTTTGAAGTCTAAGCCGAGTTCCTTTGACACACCGTGAGTTAGGTCCAACACGACTTCCCAGCATTACGTTCGGATTTCCATCAGTGCAACCCGTATTCGAAAAGAGGCGTATGTAAGGGCAGTAATCAAGCAGTTCAGCGGGACCACCCCTTCTGCTCCAACGAAAATAACGAAAGTGCTGGGGCAGTGGAGACTTGTGTACCTCGATGGCACACGACCCCAACCCACCACGATCAGATGTACAAAAGATCTCAGTGTCCCTGGCCTTTGACGTACAAAACACATCAGGAAAGTTGCTCTTTTCATTCTCTATACACCTCTTTTCCAGAAACTCGCAGCCTCGTCCCTTACCAAAATGCATATCTTCTTCAGTTCCCCATTTGGCTTTGTAAAAACCCATATCCTCAAATAATGCCATAGTTAGCACACTATAACGGCCTCCATCGCTGCTTTTCAAACCAGTCATCATCTCTTCCATTGCGATCCTACGCTCCCAATGCGAATTTATAGTACCGTCACCACCTTCATCCTCCAGCTCCACGCCGGTGATATCATTGCAACCATAAAATTCCCGAGCCTTCTTCACCACAGTTTGTGACTTTACAACCCATACATCATTCTTACCGCGTATGTTATTCCTCTTTTCCACAAGCTTCAGTTCCTCCATGATATCAAAACCAAACCCAAGAGCATGAGCAATTTCATGTGCCGTCACACGCATACTACTATCATGAGAAGTCAGCACTTCAGGTCCAATATTGAAAACACCAACAGTAGGGCGTTGACCCCTATACCTCGAACACGGACCTGCCCATGCTGCAGGTGAACCCATTGGACCAGCGGCACCATATAACACCATATCAGCATCGGAGACACCTGTAGTGTAGTGGTCTCTGGGAATGCTGAAGTTATTGCAAAATGTTTGTTTTTCATAAACCTTAATTGGGTCGTGAACTGGTTGTACCATGAGACGATCAGTGTGCATCTTCAGTGCATCCGGTATAACAACAGCCAGAAGAGCTCTCTTCTTCTCTGTAAGCACAGAAGCAGTTGTACACTCGTAGTATGCGTCCCTGAAGTTAGAGCGAACTTGGCCTTCCTTTTCGCAATATTTCTTCGGGTCGTCAATATCCGATTTAAAAACCTTAAATCGAATGGGATGCCATCCTGCCGTTGAACTCGTAACAATCGCATGCACCAGATCTCCTTTAGGTACTGGAAGGTTCCCGCACACTCATGTTTTTCATCAACTTGCCGAAGTCACACCGATGCGGTGGGATATTGCCTT
>NW_027124125.1:0-30624 GCF_001457755.1 Trypanosoma equiperdum | reverse complement strand
CGAAGGCACGAAGAAAATTCCAAAAAAAAAATGTTCTGCGTAACGCTCAATTTTGGCAACCGGTCACGGCTGCAAACAAGTCAGTGCTGACGGGCCCCCGTTCACCGCTACTCGGTGTTTCGCTCTCATTTGACAATCGCCGGGCATGCCCCCGCTTTCGTAATCTCTGTCTACCATTCCCGTCGCGTACGCACTCGTTTTTGCGGTGGCACAAGCCCTCTTTGGCAGTTTCCCCCTTCCTCCACCGCGCATCCGTTCACCCTTTCGGTAAGAAACAGCACCGATTATCCGTCTAAAGCGCACTTCCTTTGGTTCTGAGGTCGGCTGCTCGCTGCCGCTGCGGCCCATTCGCAATAGCTAGCTTCCCTTCCTCTTACCAGTTTCGGTAAGGGGTGCGGCGGATCACACAAGTGTCCAGGGGGACCCCATACTTAGGCGTTGCCATTTCGCGACGCCGCCGCGGGTGTAAAACATCCGAAGCGGGTTGCAGTTCATGTACATCGTATGCATATGCTATCGTGCAAACGGCGACCGCGCGCAACGCCGATGGCGGCTTCGGCCGCCCCAAGCATCTGCGGCAGCAGTAACTTCAATCCACAATTCCTCATTTTCGAGGGCCAAGCGAAGGCATTTGACAGCGTTGCGACTTTTGGCGGCGTAGGTGGTTGCGCGTCGTGATCACGGGTGGGGGTTAGCCTCCTTCCCCGATAAGCTTTGGCGCACGAGACCCCAGCACTCCATTAGCGATTGTCGTTGAGGAAAGTAGCGGTTTTGTATTAGTTAAGATCGAGTTAGAAGTGGGAACAGAGCTGCCATGGTGTGGAGAGCCAGCGTGAACAGGCCATACGGTCGAGGCGGTGGAAAACACGCAATAGCTAAATCGGCGTTGAAAGGGCCGCGGCTGACAGTCGACGCTGCGAAAAAGAGGCTGAACCAAGCTCCCCATTTGCCCTTGCTCCAGGAAGGTTTGAAAGCGAGAACAACCAAACCCCGCGCAACCGGGACGAGGGTACCCGAGCCCGGTGGCAGGCTGCAGTCGCTTTACGAGGTGGTGTCGTCTACGGGTCCTCATGCTTTTGCGGAAAAGGGGAGCGTGTAACGTTGGAAAGCCATGAGCCGCTCTCGGTATTTGCGGGATGGGGATCACGGGCCACAGGGGACAGTTTGTATATATGGATTGCGGCGTGACGAAAATACGTGAATTGCGACAACCAAAAGGGGGCGTGAGAGGAAACCGAATCGAGGGTCAAAATTTACACACGCGTGATCGAGTGAGTGGCTGGGCGGGCGTTGGAAGGTCGTTTGGGGAACTATTGGGAACTTTAATGCAAAAAAAATGTATATATATATATATAGGCCATAAGCGGTTCAGAGAAGTTCCGTGTACCGTTGAGTTGCTATGGCCGCGGAGTCTGCGCTCGGTGAATCTACCATGGTGTGTGTGCACGCGAAGCTTGGAGGTGCGAAAGCTACACCAAAGCAGACGACAACATGAGTTAAGATTGGAAGTGAAAGTCCCAGGAGAAAACTATAGCCACATGAGGGATCGCCCTCGAGGCGAGTGCTCTTGGTGTTTTTCCAATCCGGACGAAGTTTGTGGTAGAAATAGATTTTTGCAGGATGTGTCAAAAATCGCTGCAGAGGTGTTGTACAGCTCTCCAAAATATGGAAGCTAAAGAGGGAAAGAAGGTGATAGTGTGAGAGGTTGAAGTGAATGCTGTTTGGCCTCACGAAATCCCTTACACGTGCGACCGCAGTGGAAACAAAAAAGGATACTTTCCTTTCTCCTTCTCCCCCTCTGCAACATACACAAACCGCTCGTAACACCTCCGCGTTCTTGCAGCGTCGGTGGCGTAGATACTATTGCGCATGATGGCACGAATGCGAAGGGTAGAACCGCAGCCGAATCATCCACATTCGCTTCCGCCCGTAGGCGCCCCTAAAGACACTACCGGCGGCACGGTCCCGTGAGACGAAGCGGCCTGAGGGTTCAATCCCCGCCAGATCCCGAATATCCTAGCGGGGTGTTGTTGTTCGCTTTTGCGGATCACTAGCTCGCTGTCAAAGGAAGGGGGGGGGGGTCCCGGCTGTCCCGGAGGCGGTGGAAGCATCTGCCGCGGGGGAGTTTTTGCCCACACTCTTTACTAACGCAGTTCACCCCCACAGAACTCGATCAAAACCTCCCCCCCCTGGGATTCGTTCCCTCTTCGGTGCCACATTCACAAACAACAAATGCATAAGCGTACGTGTGTGCATCTACGTATGTTTGTATGATCCTTCCCCTTTTTTTGCTCTTGCATCCTGTCGCCTCTGGATCAGCTCCTTGGCAGTGCACCGGAAGGCAAATCCGGCGAGAAGCAGTTTATTGTAAATTCGCGCACGCCTTTCTTTTCGCTGCACACTAGGCTAAACATACGGTTTGCCCCGCTATGCCGAATTGCGAACTAACGCTTCTTCCTTCCCCTCAAGTGACCATCGCACCTCATTGGGGCACCGTCGGGTGATTGTAAATGCACCTCCGAAACCAGCTCGACATGTCGAAGGTGCTGGCGTTTTGTTGTCCACCGATATGGGCGGCGCTGGACCTTGACACCGCAATGGCGGGTAAGTTGGTGCCCGCAGCGGTATATCATCTTACTAAAATTTCCTAACCACCATGTTTTAGTAGCGGGGCGCGTAAACCTACAATTAAAGTGGGCCCCGACATATGTACTCCTGAAACCCGTTGCGTTTGGCGCGGGCTTCTCCCCGTCTCGCCACAAACCGCGGTGGCCCAGCGAAGGCACGCCACGATTTTTATTTTCAGGCATAGGGAAGAAAACTAGTGCCCAACTAAGCTCAAAAAAAGGAGGGAAATAAACAGACTGGAAACCTAGCAGTGACCGTCCACACAGTACGTGACGCCGGATCAGCTGAATGGCGCCCGTATTTGCTTTTCAGCAAATAAGCAGAAAGCGACATATCTTCTACAGAGCAAAAGGGCAACGACGGAGGGGCCGCCACTAAGGCGCCGTCGCGGCACAGTCGTTGACTTGTCGTGGCGGAGCAAACAAAGAAAAAAGATAATACTTAAAGCAAAGTGTTCAAATTTGGGTAGAAGCAACAGTACCGAATACGGTGAAAAGCGAAGAACAAAACGAGCATTCTGACTGGTTGGAGGTTGTGGTTGTGGTGGATGGGAGGTAAGCATACGTTGTATGCATACAAAAAGCACACCCTCCTCACCAACGCACGCAACACCCCCACCTCGACAACCAACTGTACACATTTATTGACTACCTACATGGGCTTTGGATAGTACAACCCCACATGCTAGTTACATATATAACTCACCCTTGCCATCTCCACCACGGGCAAATCAACAGATACAACTCTTCTGGAAAAAGGACGCAGCCGTTCGATAGATTGGAGGAGATCCCTATTTAAGGAGCGGTAATGCGAGCATAGGTGAACAGAATAGCCGATAAATGGAACAGCCCTCTGCACCCCCGTGTAGCCAGTTCGGAATATTGGGCCCTCGTCTTAAGTGTGGTATCCGTCGCAGTTTCATCCCCTTGCTCACTCCACGATGGTGTGCTCACTTGTGTGGTGGGTCGCTCCTCACTGAAATTGTCCCTGAAATCCAAACTGTCAACAATCTTTGGAATCTGTTGCACGTCTTCCACCTCCTCATCGTTCTGCTCTGCCGAACCCTCCTTTTCGGGTAGGGTGGCCGTTCGGTTTGCCGCATCTGCTGTCTGCTCTTGTGGTTCATCAGTGGCATTGTCAGATCTGTTCGTTTGTTCGGCTGCCTCGCGAGCTCTACGTTCGGCCTCAGCCTTCTTTTTCTCAATTGTCTCTCCAAGAACGGAGGTGAACTTCTTCCAGACATTTAGCGCGAACCTGAGCGCACTCTCCGCTGTCGAGACGTTCCTCGCAACCTGCTCCGCGAATGGCTTTGTCTGTAACGCCACCTTCTTGGCGATGCCAATGTTCTCTTTGGCTACAGCCTCGTGGGTTTGAAGTTTCTTCATCAGTTCTGTCCGGTCCTTCTCTTCCCTCGTCTTCCGGAGACGGTGCAGCGTGACAACCCATTCGTCACAGCTTTCCATTGCCTTGCGAGAAAGGTACGTCACCTCTTTGTGATGATCCTGTATTGTCTTCTGTAGGTTTGCAACCCGGTCGTGGGCATCCGAGGCTCTGGACAGTTGTCGAGTCGCGGTGTCTACGTAAATTGCATCCCCTTCTGTTGTGTTCTTGACGATCCATGCGTATTTGTGTACAGCCGCGGCGACGGAAGAAATTGAGTGACGCATTCCCTTCACCCTCTCGTGCGCTTGCTGCGCCATTGTTAGCATTTGTCCGGTCCAAGTTTCTACCGGTTTCACCTTGCGGTCTAGCTCATACGTGTAACAAAAAGGCACCCCCCTCCCGCAACCAGACAGCACGAAGAGGAGGGAACAAAGAACCACTACATGGGAGAGTAAGGTCATCCCTTGCCCTCACTTTCCTTCTCTCTTTTTTTTAAAAAAAGAATGCTACCAAACGGCACAAGAACCGACAAAAAAAGAGTGGTACTGGAGTGAAAGAAATTTGGATGGGTGCACTTTGCCGACTATTTACATTAAATCAGCGAAATGTGGGGAACCGAAATAATCGCAGCGCCATCACCATCAGATGTTAATGTCCGCAGCCATGAATGACTCCTCGATTGCACAGCAAAAGAATGGAAGCAAAACATATCATTCGGCACACCTTGTCTCAATCCCACACGCACTGTAGCACAACACGCACACGCCAATGGATGGAAGGGCCTAGTAAGCTCCGCAAGACTTAGGTTGTAGAGCAGCAAAGACATGCTCCACAATCTTGGTGCGGCACACAACGCTACAGTACTCTGCATAGCTCCATTTCCATCAACTCTGTAGCGCAATCCATCGATGGAAGTCGCGGCTCAATCCAGTGGTGGAGGTGGCGCCACGCGCGTGCACCCGCAGGCAGGCACTCGCTGTTCCGTCATAATTTCACCTTTTCCCTTTCCTGCTTCCATAAAGTATTCAAGAGCGTGAATGCGCATGAATGGGGCAAGAGGGGAAGACGCAAACCCACTATATGGTCCAATAGTCCACAAACACTCTTAACGCACAGTATAGGAGACAAAAAGATCGCAACCGAAACCGAGATGAGAAGGAAACGCGCAAGGAGTGGTGTAAAAAAGAAGGATTTACTCCCGTCGGGGTTGTTTGTTCGGATTCACTACTGAAAAGGGTCCCTTCCCCCTCCGAAGAAGACAAAAGGGACAAGTTAACCGTGAAGCACCAGCGCGTCTTCGCGCCGAGCTGAACGGTTGTTCAAGCAAAGTTGATACAGCTGGTTGGAGATGGGGTGCATACTTTCCCCTTCCAACTTATTCTTGCTTCCAACATCCTTCATTTCTGCCGCTGTGTAAGGGAGAACAAGAAGGAAATAAAAGGAGTCCAACCAGGAGGGAAAAAGCACAAAATATGCCCTATCTGAGAATGTCGCTACCGCGGCGCCACTTTCAACGCCCCGTAACTACCCTACTACGTCTTGTACCGCATCCAGCCCTTGATAGTTGTACCCGCCATGTCCTCCAACTCGTAGGTTTGGCTTTCTGCATTGTGATGCATCTTGATGGTGCGTGAAAAGTTGTGGAACGGCGGGTGCCATTGTTTGTTAAACCAGTTCTGTTCGGCCACCCAAACATGTGTCTTCCCCACGCGCACAATAACGGCGACATGACCAACCGGCAACAGGGCGGGTTGCTCGCGATATACCAAAAGGTCACCAACTAGTGGTTGGGGCCCCCCATTGTCGTGCCGTTCCAGTTGCACCTTTGAGCCGTTTTTAAAGGTTGCTTGTGTGAACGACCAAAGTTCACTGGACTTTCTTGCAGTGGGTAAAATAACAGACTGAGGAACTCCACGCATGATCCAATAGCGTTTCACGTACTCAAAGCACTGCCATTCCATGCCAGTCTCCATGGAGCCTTCACCTTTGATGCTATTTTTTTTGGTGGAGATGTGATCCCTTCGGCAGTTGCTATACGCGAAAACGCCATTGTGCACACCAATAATGGTACCAAAGGGTGTAACGCAGGTTTCGCCGTAGAGAAACGTGGGTTGCAGAATGACGGTTAAAACCACAGCAACCAGAAGAAAAAGTAGTGTGATACCCAGTGCATATACCGGCTTCTTAACTGATGGCGCAATATAGGTAAGCTGAGTGCTGTGGGCGCCATCCGCCTGGTCATCGAACAGAAATCCCGGATCATGGTTACCGACCAAAGGTCCCTCATCGCCAGCATCGAACCCTTCCCTCGGCATTGGCTCGTACGCTACGGCATCATAATCGCTTCCTTTCGCCATTGTAAAAAAAAACAACAACAACAGCAAAACAACACTTCTTTCTTCCTCTTATTGCTTTACCCTCAGTCCTTCTATTATCCCTTTCCCTTGGCACACGTACCCGTCTAAATCGTTGTGGCTCACTCAACTAACACTTCTAATTACTCCACAAGTATTAGTTCCACCTTTTTCTTTGCTTTGTCCCACAAAGCAAGTAAAAATCACTCACTCGCCAGGTGATAATTATTCCTTTTTTTTTTCCACCGACTTCTAGATACGGAATTTATCGAAGCCGTCAACCCAATTTAGTATCAGAACAAACCGAAACCCGGAAAACTTAGCCTTGGATGAACTGGTAGCCGTGTCCTACCTTTCGCCTTTTTCTCTTTGCCGGCTTTTCTACCTTTTATTTTTATTACTCGATGGCAAACCCCCCTCACGTTATATCTTTGCGAGAAAGCAGCCTCAGGGGAAATAAACAACAAAGGGAAAAAGCGATAGAAATCCCACCCGCCACCCACACACAACAAAATGCAAGAGAGGGCTCCAAACACCAAAAATAAACGGATACCAGTGACGGTAAGAGGAACGATTACGTGTTTAGCTGAACACTGGGTACCCACGGAACGAAATTCATGTATGTGTGCGAAAGAGATGATGTGCATAGTATCAAACGTCAGTGAAGCGATGAGAAAGGTTTTCGGAAAAGAAACCAATCCACTGGGAACGGTTAAGAAGATGCGCATGAACAATAAAGCTGACACATGTTAGAAGAGGGTATAAACAGGCCCTTACACAATTGCAGCCGTCTTGTTACAATACAGAAACCAATGGTTCCATGCGTTGACGACAAAAAAGACATGCAGTGAATTAAGATTAGTTGCGTTACAGTCACCCCAACAAATGGCAATGAAACGGCACTAAGTAGCCAACAATCGTGAGGGTTCAAAAAAAAAGGGGGATGTAAATGTTTAGGCGCCCGTTTCCGCCGCCAATTGCACGCACATACAAATCGACCATAACTCCAGTGCGACATGAACCAGGCAGGCGCACGTCCTAAGCCTATGAAAGTTTTGTGCATCCGCTGGGAAACGCACCCCCCCCCCCATGACTTAAATGTGTAGGGTTCCTTCTTTTCTCTTCCACTCGCCTCGCAGAGCGCCGCCACCCCGCCCCACCCCAGCGCCTTCGGTCACAACAACCGCTTCACCAGTTAGTTCCACTACACCCATTGAAACTTTATGCTCCCGTGCCAAGTGTTCTCCAACGAGAGACGTCCCCCCCACACACACAACTCCTCACCGAATGTCACATTCCGTTGCCTATTAATGACAGGTTTCGTCCTGGTGTTACTGTGTGGTTGCTTTCGTTTCTAAGTACCGAGAAAATCGCAAAGGGAAACGAACGGACGAATTATGAACGACATAAATGAGAAACAGTTAATTTACCTGTGGGGAGAGAACATGTCACTTACCCCATTCCTTTGCGGCAGGGTGTAGCAGCTTGTACTAGCCAAACTAAATGATCAAACAACCAACAAAAAAAATACGGTGGAAATAGCGGCACACCTACAAAACTGAGGTGTTTCTAGTGTTCTATGTTTGATTCTATCCGGATACGTCTATATTGCTTCCATCGCGGGGAAATCTCATGGCAACTAACTAAGAGTACTTCCAGAGTCGATTTCTTCCGATGAGAAGCTAACCGAAGACGTTCGCCGAGAAGGTGACGAATTCAGTGTGGAAAACGAGGAAGAGTGGTCTGTAGACGAAGACGTCGGCGTTGGTTGAGAGGAAGTCGATGTGTACGAAGAAGACGACACAACACTGCGCGACGAGGCGGGCACCGAGCTTGAAGACTCACTGGTCCACTCAGAGTTATCTGAATATGAGGCTGAGCTCTTCTTTTCCCCTTCCTTTCCGACTGCTGGTATAACAAGCGGCCTGAACGGTCCCTTTTTGTAAGGAACCGGGGGCGTTTCGTAGTCTTTCACAATTTGCACCCGAACCGTCCGCTCTGAAGGATCCGTTTTGTTTCCTCGTAGCCGCTGCTCCGATGCCTCCAGCGCAGTTTTATGGACATCCCATTCCCTTTTCAGGTTTTCTACCTGACGACGAAGAGAATACAGATATATGCTGAGTTCAGTCTTATCCTCCACATGGTCCCTCGGTTTTAAGGATTCAAACTTCTCGGTTAATTGTCGATTTAGGTCATCAATGGCAACGACCTTTAGCGCGGTCCCCTGTAGCTTTGCGTAGAGACGTTCCACGGTGTTTGAAAGAAGATCACCCACTTGATTCCCTTGTGCCACCATGATGTCCTCTACGGCACTTTGCCGCGTTTGACCGGAACTTTCCCGTTCCTCAGCAGGGCCTTTACCGGGATCACATATGTCACTGCCAACCCCAATGTCTCGTGTCGCCGGTTGTTTCACTCTGAGCAACTCCCGTGCAGGGTTGGCACTTCGATTTTCAAGCGCATGAGACTCAGTTGAGCGTACCGGTTTGCAATGAGAAGTAAACACACCATCAACTTGGCTACCCATTGCGTCCTCACTTGTCGCCGAGTCGTCAATAAGGCGGGATGCCGCCACAACTTCGCGTGCCACCAGCCTCACCAATAGGGGCGCTTCAGTAATCCTTATTGCCTTTTCAGCTTCCCCGCTCGTAGGTGTATTCACTGCACCTTTGGCCACAGGCTCCGGTTGCCCCGTTCCCCCATCCATCAACAACACCGGTGATTTGCTCCCCTCACATCTCTTTTCTACCTCCCCAGCCACGCTGTATTTGACTGATTGGCGCGACCAGGCAGTGAGTGCCGCCTCCGTCCATGAAGGATAACCAACAAGGCGTCTTCTTTCCTTTTCCCCCGGCAGGTCGTACGGACAGCGAGTCTCCTCGTAAGCCAACAGAAGCTGCAGTGGATGAAGCCTATTCATGCCTGTCCGATCATGGGAGTAGTAGCACACATCTGTGTGTTGTCTTCGTTTTATCATGCAGTGGGACCCTGCACTGGGGAACGGGTCTATAACTATCAGTGGCAAAGCAAAGGTGAAAGAGAAAAAGTGTCCTGCATGCGGTGCATGCTGCACGGCGATGCCAACACATGAAGGGAAGAGCACATCCATGCGGATACTCGTGTGTTTGCATCCGTGCGGTAGCGCACGAGGAACTACATGGAACACACTACATTCAAGATGACAATGCCAAACGTGACCGCCGTAACAATCGAATCATGTAATAATTGCCGTTAGGCGGTCCTTTGCCACCTCGGTGGCTGGTTTTAACGCACACGATGTAAGCACGGGAGGGGGCGCCCTATCTTCCCCTCCCTAGATCCTTTCTCCCTTACTCTGTGCCTCTACGGTCGTGCACGTCGAATGTTGCACAGCAGGATTGAAAATACAGGCAAAGTGGAAACAAAAGCGTTACACACCTCATAATCAAACAAGTGTTTCTCATAAGCTGGGAAATAAAGTTGTCAAACATTTTTTTGATGCTCTCTCCCGTTCGATGATCTCATCTCGACAGCAGATTCTGTTCCCACCTCCGGTAAAATTGCTTCCGCCTTTAACGTACACGAATGCGGTGCACAGTCACACGCACCATAAACGAACTGTTCCCCGCCTCTACAGGTTCATTAACCCACGATACACAACGTCCTCAGGCTTTCCAATTAATACGATCGTTCGCGCTGATGAGCGCGACGGGTCCGTTAACGTCACTGCGAGTGACCTGAACGTGTTCGCTGAGCTTAGAAAGCCCGTTGTCTCCCGCCGCACTTCACATGTAACAAAACCCTCACCGCCATTTGCTTGGTTTCGAAGAACAAACATCATTTGCAACTTCTGTGGCTTCAATCCAAGGAGGTCTGACAGCTCATACGAGCCGCTACGAATGCGCCGGATTAGCGGCAATCGGAAGCCACCGGTTTGACAGTACGCCTTAAAATCTCCTGTTCGTGGATGGGGGCCGAGATGCTGAACGACCTTCTCATTTTGCATGACGATGGCGATGGACTGATTGTACACAGCGTTTGGGCTGATGCGAAACCGTCTAGCTATTCCAATGAAAACTGCATTCAGCACCATACAGGAAAGAAACCCAGACGTGAACCCCAACCGCGCAACAGTACCAAGGTTGAGACGAGCAAGTATACCGTAGCCTTTGACAAAAATACAGAACACTATTAAAACCCCGACCACAGCGGCTCCAACTTTCGCGTAGAAAACCACCGCGTCGGTAGGCACTCCAAATACCGTACCGGCGTACCGTGCGGATTGTTTGTCGAAGCGAACCTCCTCTAAGTTCACACGCGGTGCTCGTGCCCGCGAAAAACTGAAGCAGCGGCGGCAGGAGAAAAGGGTAAAACAATCGCGACGAACCGGGAGCATGCGTAACGCGGAGTGCCGCAACGCTGTGCGCGAGGCTAAGGCGCTTGCGAAGCCTGTTTGATTTATCATGAGTTAGTAGCACTTGAGCATACGTAGATGTGATTATGAAGAACCAAAGTGGAGAAACTGAGAGGTGACGACTTCCGCCGGTACCAACAACAGGAACGGCGTTGCTTCAGGCTTCAAGGACGCCGCGACCGGCGTCATTGTACCTGACAGCACATAAATCACTCCCCAATCACTCTACAGTTTTCCCACCACTGCAAGGTAAGCTCTAGCACTACACCACACCGTTTATAACACAGCGTTGTGGCATGATCCTTATTCACCACAACCGTTTCACAAGCAAACAAGGCCACGCAGGGAATAAAAGTACCTACTCATACCCCACGATATATTTTCTTACTCACGTCCCCAGTGCATGGGCGGTGCAGATCATCTTCTTTGCATCAAGCTGCCTGCATGTGATGTAATGGAAACGAGACGGAAGGAAACAACGCTGTCGGTAGGAGAGTAACGGTGTAGATTAAGTGCCGCTGCGTGCCAAAATAACCACAGTTACTCTCAGGACTGTCAACTGTGTACTAGTCCCTCTGAGCACCTGGGGGATGCTCGCTTTGTGTTCGCATCCTGTAGAGGGCAAATGATTGAGCAAAAGCAAAAAACAAAACGAAATCAAATCAATCACCGCACAACGGCTGAAGATGCACACATGTGCATACATATTCGTGTGTACATGTGGGTTGCTGCTACTTTACAATAACGACCCTAGCAAACCAGCGGCAACAAAAAGAGCAATGATTATAACCCCAATCATCAGAAGACACATCAGTTTGCTTCGACTCGCCCTTTGGTAAGCACGTGCCTGTTGTAGCTCCCTGTGGGCTTTCTCCATGTACAAGTTTGTCGAGTCAATGTTTCTGATAATCACATTCATGAGGTCTCCCTGCTCCTCTACAAGGATTGCCAGGTCGCTGAAGACTCGGTTTAGGGACCGCATAGACATTTCAATGCGGTAGATGTCGCTCCTAGTTTCAAGCATTTGAGCCAGAACTTCTTTGCTCTGCTGGAAAATGGCTGTTGTTGCACCCTTTTCCATCACCTGCATGGCCAGTTGGTGGGCTGTTTCGTCGTCCATCTCGCCTCCGTCTGGATTGCTGTAGGCAATTTTTATCCGCCGCTCCGTCTGCGAGAGGTAGTTTTTCTCCGCCACCAGCTGGCGCTTTTGCAGGCCTTCCATTGTCTCCGAGAGTTTCTGGAGCACGAACCGCCGTTGGTTCTCCTCTAAACGAATAACTCCCGCAAACCGTCCCTCCATCTCCGGAGTTTCTTTGAGTTTCTTCGTTAGGTTTTCCATATCCTCGACCCCCTTACACGCCTTCTGGATTGTATTGTTAATTTCGTCATCCAAATCGCCAACTTCCTTTCTAATCGCGTCACACTTTGCCACGTTCACTGTGTCCATGGCTTGTTCGTGCTTCTTAGACATTTCGCACATTAACACATTTACTCGGTCGATAGACTCAGTCACCGTAGCAACCACCTCAAAGAACGTCTCTAGAGTTGTCACCGTTTCCGCCTCCACCGAACCGGGTGCAGCGACGGGCACCACGGCAGTTAACCGTGACAGGCCTCCGGATGAACCTGGCGGTGGTGAGCCCCTCATGAAACCCACTCCGGATTGGCTGTGGAACTGAAGCAAGCGGTCCATTGCCTGCTGCAGAACTGAGGGACTATTTGATTATCGCTAAATATTTGTGTGGTCCCCCTCCACGAAAGAAGCGGGGTGACAGAAATGACAATCTAGTGCTAGTAAGTAAGTGGAGAGCAAGTGGTGAATAACCACATTTGGTTTCAAGCACTGTAATGGAACACGTCTGCACGACTGGTGTGTGTGTGTGTGTGTGTGGTGCCATACCAAGGCAGGCTATGGCCCTTTTGTATGCGTTCGACGCACGACTGCCCTTTTCCCTCCCCTTCTACCTTCTTGGTTGTTTTCCCACTGCGTGCTTGGTGGACCACGTCTACTCGAACACCTTCGTTTTACGTTACTGCATTCAGTAGGCTGGTTTGCCTATACTTCGGTCTAACCCCCACTCGACCGCCCGAATACGAGTTGGTTACGGCGGCAGGCAAAAGACGAAATCAAGGGAGAGAAAAAGCCATCGCGTCTCTCGAAAACGAAATGAAGATATTGAAACCGAATTGGGAGAAACGATAGGGGGCACACACTCTGGAGTAGGGAAGGCAAATACGGCAAAGATGATGCGACTGAGGGCTGCCTTTTCATAACCGCAACACCAACCCACTCCCTCTGTCGTGGTTACGTTGCAGAAGAGACCTCTCTTGCTCAAGACGCTCACGAACATCGTCTAAAATTCCTTGAACTTCGGAGGCACAGCATGACAAATCTGACTGGGCTTGGAGGACGCGTAGTTGCTCATCCGTTGCTTCAACTGCACGATTCCATTCCTCGAACGTCCCCACAAGCTGCATTAGCCTTGCCCGACGAAGTAAAATTTTGAACCTCATTGATTGAACCCATATCCACTCTCTTGTCGGGGCTGCGCCTTCTGCAGCTGGATTTTTAAAGCAATCACCCAGCCACACATTGATACACTGAAGCATACCTAGTGCCCGTCCACACCATCGCCCCGCTCGCGCCTGTCTGTGCCTTAGTTCCTTAGATGACAGTTCAGTGACGCATGTCTCGGACTCAGGCATCACGGAATTGAAAGATGGGGTTTGCGCTGCTTGCAATAACAGAAGAGTGTGCGCCGCGTTTGCAACGGCTACGACTGCATGGCGGTGTAGCATGTACCACACATGGAACAGAGGACGCGCACGCGGAAGGACAGCACGACATCCGAAGAGCAAGGAATCACTACGCATGCCGCAGATCTCTTTGCCTTCCCCATCCGTGGCCTCGAGGATATCAAGTTGAAGAAGGGTGTTGAAGTATCTGTTTGCAGGTGCCAAAAATGTTCTCTCTCTTTTCGCGGAAGGTGAGCTGGCTACAAGTGCAAATGCTGTCGCTTCATCGAGTATATCCTCCTCCATCGTCCCCTCCACGCGATCTTCCAGTGATGGCGGGGGTCGCAAGGCGTGGCGGTATGGGACAAGCAATCCCTTTTGCACAGTGGATAGGGCCTTGCAGTAGCAATCCAGCGCATCCCGATACCGCTGCAGCTTCAGCGCATCACCACCAGCCTCTCGCATCTGCTCCGCTGGTTTCAAATGGAAATGGTAAAGAAAATCCGCAAGACGGTCCGCCGTCCGCTCATCGTGTAAGCTCTGCTGGATGACCTCCATTCTCTGCATTTCTGCGTGCAATTGACAGACTAAGTTCTCGTACTTGTGAACGTGATCATTGCCACCGCTCTTGTAATTTATACTCCCATGGAGACCGTGGCTACCAAGTAGTTCCGTGCCCGTTGACTGCTGCACAGTTGGCGCTTTCATTTCTCTAGTGAACGGAACCAGTGTCGAACCAAGTGGTAGGGACGCATCAAAACGCAACTCACTTGTATCCACTGCGGAGAGAAGGAGGCTCAACAACCCAGGTGACCAGTGCACATAAGCCACCTCCCTATTGTGGCAGCCCCCACGGAAGGAGACGAACGATTCTATGCCGGATGTATTGCCGCTGGAGCGGGCCCCAGTAATTTTCTCCTGCCTCATGTTAACCAGTTGTCGTAAGACTAATTCGGTGAGCAGACGAGTTATTCCGCGCCGAAGCGCCTCCCGAAACTCCTTTGAAAAACGGCCACCTAGGGGTGCGTAATAGAACACGGATGGGGCCAACGCTCCATACGCCTCTTCGCTCGGCATGGCAAGTGGCTTTCCATCGCTTGCAGCTGGTGGAGGCCATGGTGCCGTTGACTTCATGTTTCTAACAACAAATTCAATCGCTCGTAACTTCTCTTGCGTGACTGGTGATCCATAGTCTCCTCCCTCCTCGTGGCGACTTCGAAGTCGCACAATCACGTCCAGTGATAAAAGCGCCATGATATATGCACCTTCCTATGCTGTGAAAGGAGATTCGAACGAAGGAAAGTACACTGCGAGACGTAGTGTGGGAGCCTGCAGTGAGAGATACGAATCGACGGCAAAGAAAAGTGAGCATGTCACTCCTCACCACTTCTTCTGTTCCTTGACTCAACCGCAGCAAATCAGCACCAACGCATGACACCTGAACTGTAGTATCAAATGAGTAAGACCACGCCGCTTGATTTTGTGGGGAATGCAACGCCAGATACTCCCCCCTCTTTTGAGTTGTGGCTCCTCCTCGTCAGAGTTGTTCATGGCTCTTTGATTCACTCGTCATAAAGTTTCGTATCGCAAACTGTACAGTACTCCGTGCATGTGCATCTGCACTGTAACCACTCCGCTGTCGACAGCTGTTGGCCCAAAAATCGAGAGATGGAAAATGGCAGTTCACGCATAACCTAAATGATTCTTGCTAACCTGCATGCGCTTGGAGAAACCCAGGAAAAAAAAAGTAAAAGATCACCATATCGAAGACTGCGACCGTGGTTGTCAACATGCTTTGCACAAACTACTTTGCCCCCTCCTCTCAAGTGTTGAACCCCTTTAGCAAGGGAGCATAGTCATGCTACACTTTCACCGTAGCCTTTGAGCTGCACCTGAATGAGGGCGAAAGGCAACAGGAGATAGAGGGGAGCGGGAGCTTAGTCTCTGCCTTCGCACAGGGTATGGATGCCCCAACTACGATTGTAATTCCGACAATCATTATTGTTTTACTGTTGCTTATTTGCTTTTTCGCCCCTTTCCTCCTCATCACGTATTCTTCTTTTTCATTTCCTTTAAGCGACACCGTTCTTTGTCCACCCACAGATTTCTTTCTCCCTAAAAGTTTTTTATGTAAAGTCGCGCATCCATCCTCCATGTCACAGTATCTGAACCACACGATCCACGAGTACCTCACTTCCACTAGGCTATTTGACCACTTCCTGGCTTCCCCCACAGTTAGAACTGTTCACCGACGTTTGCTGGTAGTTCTTCAATTTGTGTGGCGTAGAACTGCTCAATGTCACGCAACAGCCTCAGTTCATCGTGCTTCACGAAACTAATTGCCAGCCCCTTCCGCCCCATTCGCCCCGTGCGACCAATACGATGGATGTACTGTTCACGGGAGAAGGGCAAGTCGTAGTTGAGTACCAGCGATATCTGCTCGACATCAATACCGCGTGACCACAAGTCCGTTGAAATCAACACACGACTTTTGCCCTCGCGGAAGTTTCGCATAATCTCATCCCGCTCCGCCTGGGGCATATCTCCATGCATGAAACTAACGGTGAATTTCTCCTTGGTCATTTTCTTCGCGAGTTGCTCTACTTTCTTGCGGGTATTGCAGAATATCACGGCATGAGCAATGGTCAGAGTATCGTACAAATCACATAATGTATCAAATTTATTCTTTTCTTCATCCACGGAAACGAAGTACTGCATAATGGAATCTACAGTGATCTCGTCGCGCTTCACAAGAATGCGCACTGGTTCTGTCATGAACTTCTCCGTCATATCCAGCACATCCACCGGCAAGGTAGCAGATACAAGTACTACTTGAAGTGGCGGAATCATACGGTAAATATCGTGTATCTGTGCTTTAAACCCCTTTCCAAGCATTTCGTCCGCCTCATCCAAAACAAGTGTTTTGAGATGATTAACACGCAGATGACGGCGCTTAATCATATCAAACACGCGGCCGGGGGTACCAGACACGATCTGCACGCCACTCTCTAAGCGCCGGAGATCATCTTCTATGCTTTTCCCCCCAATGGCGGCATAAGCAGAGATGCCCATGTAATGGCCTATGTTATTGCACAAGTCCTGAGTTTGTAGTGCCAGCTCCCTTGTGGGGCTCAGAACAAGTCCCTGTGTCTCACGTAATGTGGGTTCACTTGCCTGCAAAAGACAAATACAGAATGCTGAAGTCTTTCCCGAGCCTGACGATGCCTGTGCTACCAGATCCCGCGACTGTAGGAACGGCGCAACGAAGCGCTTCTGGATGGCGGTAGGTTTCTTGTAACCGTAGCCATACATACCGTGAAGCAGATCTTTTTTTAACCCCATAGCTTCGAAAGTGGGTATGGTTGGAACATTTGCCTGCATATCCGTCTCCTCATGAAGACCCGCCCGCTCCTCCTCGTCACTCCTTGCGGTTGCTGTCATTGCTTTCCTGCGCCGCCCGACTAGTGTGTTATATATTATTTTTTTTCGTAAGTTGCTGCGCTCTGTTGTCCGCAGGCCTCTGTCAACTTCCTGTGGGTAATACCACTTATTTTCAGGTGTCAGGCAATGCAGAAGGAGAGCGGGGAGAAAAGACAGCGGGGGAAAAAGTGGAAAAGGAATAGATCATTGAAGAAGGAAAATGGTGGTCCAAGGTAACTCATGTGCAAACACCGTGCTAAACTGGCAATACACAATTAACACATTACAAAGGACGGCCCCATCGCCCTTCACAGCGTGGGTTGAGTAGCATGTGACTGTACAGTGATATGTAGAAAAAAAAGAGGTAGCTTGGGACAGCTATACAACATTCACAACATTATATCATCTACGGCAGCGCCTTTGCTTCGGTGCAGCGCCTCACGTAGTTCTGCAATGACGTCGGCGCTGCGCCTGCAAGCCATCTCGAGTTTGCCAATTTTCTTTTGCAGCGCTCGCGTCAACTTCATTTTTTCGTTGTTCGTGACATTTTTAATCAGCCGAATCTCGTCCCTGTGCTGTTCTTCCATCATACAGCGCAGCGCCCTCTCCTTGTCACGCTCACCCTCCGCTGCTGCAATCTTCCTTTGCGCATCGTCAAGAACAACAGTCCATTCTTTCAATTCCTTCAAAAACCCGTCTTTGTCATCACGGAGTTGCTGCTGGAGGGACGCGATGTGCTCCTGATACGTGCGGTTCTTTTCATCCCACCACGTCTCCTTCGTGCGTACTTGATCTTGTAGCTGCTCTTCACGTAAGGCATGTTCTTTTTGCTGTGTCTCCACGCGGTCTTGAAGTACAGTATTCTTCTCTTTTAAGGTATCGTTAAGGCCCTCCAGATCGCGGCAACGGTCCACACTACGTTCCAGTTCCATTCGCACATCTTGCAGCTGCTGCTGCAGCTGGCGCACTTCCTTCGTACGTTGCCTCATGTCTTTTTTCGTGCGCTTCACCTCCACGGTGAGGACTGCATGCCGACGTTGTTCTTCTGCAGCTTTGGCCTCCAGGTCGTCCCTCTCCACCCTGTGGCGGTTTGTTGCTAAAACCAGCTGCTGTCGCATCATACGTTCCCGCTCGACGTACTTCTGCCATTCTGTTTTGAGTGCCGCGTGTTCCTCTCGCAACGCATGCAGGTCGGCACATTCCCCCTGCCGATCGATCGAAAGCAGTGACAGCGGATGAGGGTTGCCTTCATCCGTCCTATCCCTAAAATCACTTTTATCTAATGCACGGGTATTAACTTCCGTCCTTTCCGGGTGTTGCAATACACGGACGCAGGCTCGCGCCTGGGAAAGACTAATTTGCATCTTCTCCCTCTTCTTTTGTGCTTCAGCCGCCCTCCCGTGGGCCTCCTGCAGCTGCTCATCAAAACGCCGAAATGACCTGAAGATAAACGCCAAAATTCGAAGTAAATCGGCACTCTGTTCCGCCATCAAATCGAGACGAGCGCTTGCGCCCTCCATCAACAGCTCCTTCTCTTTCCTTTCATGAACCGTCAGAGTCTGGTGCAACATGAGACTGTCAACGGCCGTGTTTGCCTTCTCCTGCCACATTTCCAAAAGCCTTTCCTGTCGATGATGCTCCACCAAGTGCTGCTTCCGAACGAGCTCCTCCTTCTGACGGTGCTCCCGCTCTACATCCTCGTATTCTAACCGCAGCAGGTCCCGTTGTATAATAGCGGCCTGCGTGTGTTGAGCCGACGAAACTATAGTGGTATACGATAACTCACTGGTTTCTGCGATGATACGGCGTTCCCGTTCCTCATTTTCCATTAGCATAAATCGCGCAGCTGTACAATTATTTATGGAGACCTGTAGGAGTGCCCGTAGTTGTGTCTGCAACTCGTAGCACATCATATAATGGGCGATGAGGGAATCTACAACGTCATTGGCGGGGTGATCCAACTCGGAGTTCATGTTGAGCGCCTCACGAGCCCGCACGAGGGCACTCTGCAGCGCATTCCTTTCCCTTTCCTGCTCCTGAATGAACAGATGCTTTTCTTTCAGTTCTGTCTGTAACGCCGCAACAAGCAACTTTAGAATCCGCCGCTCGGCCTCACGATCCTCTTCGCCGGTTAACGTTTCATCTAGTTGTTTTTGTAGCCGCCTGTTGTCACGGTAGAGCTCGAAGATGTCCTCATCCTTCTTTCCAATCACTTCGTAGTAAGTCTTCACCACGTTACTGACCTCTTCCATCTATTCTGCATGGAGGACCTACGACGTGGGTAACCGGCGGGGGCCGTTACTTTCCCGCAGGTAACGCATGTAATAAAAACAAGGGAAGGAGTAGGTTATAAAGGGGGTTTTAGGAATATAGAGGGGATGATGTACGTTCCACCAGTTAGCGGGAAGTGTGGTGGCACAATGACCGCAACAGCGCATCAATTCTTAGAAGGGCCCACAAACCGGAGAACTGAGATATCCTTTCCCTTTCTTCTTCAACTTGCTGAAACACCACACACTGAGAAGTAGGGCAAAACTCCCCTTTATGTTAGAAACAGCAGGTGCGACTCAAACTGTAGTGGTTACCGACGGCCGTAAAAAAGTGTCGAAGAACAATGGGAGAAAAGCTAAAAACTGAGTACTACCATTCAAGTCTATTCCCTCTGTCCACGGTAGCGTGATCCTGACATCACATGGCGTGAAAGACCAAAGATCACGTGTCACACACCTTTCTTTTTTTTCAACTCCTCTCTCGACTTGAGGCAAGAGTTGCAGGAACGTTGCCGCGCAAAAGTTCGTGGTTCTGTCAATCGTCATTGTCATCACTAGAATCAGCTCCCAGCCGGTGAACCGCTTCAATATCTTCTAGGCGTTCCAACGCCTCCTCAGAGAGCCCCTGTTTTTCGGATGGTCGGTGCGTGGCGCTTGTCAGTGTCCTTCGCCGAACTAATTGTTGTTGTTGCTGCTGGGAGTGTTGAAGCCCTTGTCCCCCGTGGAGTTTTTGACCGACTTTTGCTGCTGCACGATATAACGGCGTCCCTGGTGCTGGCTTATGATTTCTCTTGGGGAACTTTGTGCTATGAATTGGTTGGCCGCTCGCCAAACATGCTTCAAACTGCTCAATTGCTTTCGAAGTAGAACGAACATCCTCCACGTCATCCTGGATATAGGTTCCCTGGAGAAGTGGATCCCCTTGTGCGCTCATTGCTCTTACGAGGGTTTTGTTACCCTTTGTATGTTCCTTCTTATTGCAGCGCGGCCACCAGCGAGGCAGAGATAGCAAAGGAAAAAAACTGAGGGAAATAGAGAGAGTGCACCTGACCGTCACCCACCTGCATTGAGAACGGCAGCGAAGCACCGATGTCAAAATCTTATTCACCAATGTGATGGTGGAACATCCTTAAACATAGCGCTGCAGCGATACAGCTAGCAATTCATTATTCAAACAACTAAGCAGGAAAAAAAGACAAGCAAAAAGAAAACATGCGGGGAAATGTCGCAGCATTCTTGCTGCACAACGTTTTACGGATTTCTTGAGGTCACCCCCGCTTATGTTGGTTTGCAGTGGACATCTTTACGCGATGTCCTTTGACCATGCATATATGTATACAACTTCCCCTAACCCCCATCCGCGTTGTTGGTATTTTTTAATCCTTAGAAACCTGCAATTGCAACAGACACCCACCCCAACATCATTGTGATGGCGCCGACAGGAGCCAGAGGACCCACTTGTTTTCCAGGGACTCCCAAGCAGATGGCATAGACGGTACCGCAAAAGATCGCTGTTCCAGCGAACAATAACACGAAACTGCGGTTGAGCCACTTAGCGGCGCTGCCTTCCGGATGAACTGACTTGCAAACGGCAAAGATAGCCATCATTGCTGCAGTGTGGATAAGGTTGAACTGAACTGCGTAGTCCCAGGCCCGTCTGTCTTTCTCAGGAAGGTTCGGATGTAGCCAGTGCGCGCCAATCGCCGCAGCTGCGACACCCATAAAACCGAGAAGGCCAATGATGATCATCGGAGTGTCCCCTATCCTTCCCATGGTTGTGATCTCCAATGTATCGCGTAGACTTACGTTCTTGCCCTTTTCAATACCCTTTCGCTTTTGATTTGGAGACAAATGGGGTAAGACAACAAGGTACAATTCATTTCAACTCCCCAACGTAAGGAGAGTTATACAAGGACGGATGAAATACAATGAACAGTTTCCGGTATTTACTCGTTATTGTGGTGTTTCAGCGTGTGTGGGAAGGCGCGGCCAGCTGATGGCCTGGTCACTTCAATCAACCTGCAGAGGCAGAGAGCGGCAGACACCGCAAAAAAAAAAAGTTAGTATCCTCGAAACACTTTCGAATTCAACAATCCGATGCGCAGGTGAATTTCCGTGCATCGCAAAGAAGATATTAAAGCTCTCTCGTTACAGCTCTGAGGATGCCACTAGTAACGCACTGCGCTCGACAGCGCAAACCTTAGTGCCTCTTCAATACGATTCTGAGACTCAGACGCATCCATGCCTGCGGCGGTGTCCTGCAGAGTAATAGTGGATGCCGCATTACCGCTGCCAGTAGTTGTACCACATCTGAGTCGAAGAAACTGCAGAGCGAACACGTTCAACGTCTGACGCAACTGAGCCCCACTGAACCCTACCGTGCCGTCAACAAGCCGACGTGTCAGCGCCTCCATACCATCCATGCCACATCTTAGGTTGCCAGCGGCTTCCGTTGCTGCATATGCAGCCCAGGCAACCCACTCTCCATACACCACGCGGCGTACTAATCGAAGCCTCGCCTCCTCGTCCAGGGGTGGGACCTCCACCATCGTGTCGAGCCGACCAGCGCGTAAAAGCTCACCATCTAACGTGTGTACAACGTTTGTTGCACCTACAAAGAGGGTGAAATAAGAGCTGTCCTCACGTGCCGCATCGAGCAAGTTAAGAAATTGCGAGACAAGTCTCGAATCGTGAACAGATGCAGTTCGACTACGAGCGCCGAATGCTGCCTGGAGTTCATCAATAAACATGACGGATGGGCTTCGATCTCGCGCGGCGTCGAAGAACTCCCGAAGGCGCCGCTCGGACTCGCCCATCTCCGCTTGGATCAGCTGGGGGAGGTCGAGGTAGATGAAGGAAGCATTGAGTTCCGTTGCTATCGCCCTCGCAAGCATCGTTTTCCCCGTCCCCGGTGGACCGTAAAGGAGAACCCCCGTGGATGGTTGAAGCCCAAAGCGCTGGTACACCAAGTTCGACTGCAGTGGCTGCAATACGAGGCGCTTAAGCGTCGATTTGGCACTGTCCAAACCAGCGATATCGTCCCACCGTGTTTGCTGGACGTCCACGTAGCCAACACTCCGCCGAAAGTCCCTTGCAGCCGCGGAATCGCTCGCCGCGAATGCTCGGATCACATGCAGTGATACATTTACAGCTAACCCTACAGCGTTTGAAGCATTTGAATAGTCGCTGCTTCCATCATTTCTAGCTGAGTCAGCATCCTCGTTGGAAAGCAATAGGCGACCCTCCTCGGAAACAACATTGCAAAAGATGCTTTTCGCATGCTCAATGATTTCGACCAGTCCTCTGTAAATAATGCCGCCTGTACGTGCTGCCAAAGCAGTGCACAAGGTGTAGGGAAGGTCACCATGTTCTGTAAAGAACGTGAGGCGTTCCCGCTCCGTTGGTGTGTTCAACGACACGTGGGAGCAGAATAGCTTTGCTCTGGCAAAGGGATCTACGTCATCGTACGAACCACTGAAGAGCGTTACGAAAAGGACCACCTTCAAATTCATAGCACTCAACTCACCCCGATCGAATAGCTCCCTTCCGCGTAGCACATCATAGAGATCACACAACACGGAGGGGTTAAGTGGTGCCACATCAACCACTAGTCCTGATTTTGGTCCACTGCCTTGAGCAGGAGTCGCAGCATCGCTGGTGGCTGATAAGAACAATTCCATATGATCGAGAACAACGAGAACAGCAAACTCGGTACCACCACTGACCCCTAAGCCGCCGCTGCTGTTGGGAAGCGACAGTTCCTCGTTCATAACCGCTGTCTGGATAGCCCTACGGATATCTTTTCGAAAAGCCGTACTCCCATCCGCATGACGCCTTGATAAAGAATGGGCCAACGAAGGCATGACTGCTATGACATGGCGGTGAAAATCTTGTGTGCGGACCTTTTCAGCAGCAGCTCGTACAAGATAACTTTTACCGTTTCCGGAAGGGCCGCAGAGCAGAAGAGACACTGCTTGGGATGGGTACGGCCAGTTGGCGAGAATGCCGCATATCAGATCCCGTGCATGCTCAAATGCTGAAGGTGGGGTCGTTCGCCCCACCTCCCCCACCACTCGCAAACCCTCCTGAGAACTGTTGTTAAATGCATCATTTCCCCCCTTGCGCATGCAAAGCCTCTTCCCTATTGTGCTCGCTAGCGAATGTTTTTTTGTTTCCCATGGACAAGACGAGAAAAAAATGTGTAAGGGATGCCATTTAAACAACAAATAAGTACATAAGTCTAAGATCTGCCATTTATTGCATAAGCGCATACAGATGTGAGGGAGACAGAGTTATCATTAGCCCACCTTTGGATCACGCAATGAGCGTTAGCGGTAGGCCAATTATCCGTTAAAATACACATCGCTCGCTCGCGCGTGAAACCATGTTGCTGAGAACAGATTCTTTTCACCGAAGCTCAATGGAAACAGAGCCCGTGCACTCTTCCGAGGACTTGCAGTCGGTCCTTAACGTTCAACAACGTCCCCCCTCTCCTGGGGGGGGGGGGGACAAGAGCCAAAACGAGAAAAAAAAACACATTGCTGATTCAAGTAAAGAAATACAGAACAAAGAGTGTGCGCGTATATGAGCGAAAAACGCAGGCCCCCGCCACAAGCGTGTGCCACGAGAGCTACACATACACGTTCTGTTTTCAATTTTCTTTATTACCTTCCCTCTTTTTCTCACCTTTCAGCTGTGTTTGTAAAAAAATCATTCACCCCGTACAATTCTCCATCCTCCTCCTCTTCATCCCTTTAGTTGCACTGTATTAAACGTCCGTATGCTGGGAGTTTCTTCTCACCACAGTTAAAGGAAGGCGAAAAAAACATGAAAAGGTGAAGGGCATCGAAGCTACAAGAGATCCTCACTCGGGAAGTTTAAAAATGAGCACTTGGTGTGATTTCCCAACCGCCAAGTGGAACGAAGCAATTGCCACACTCAGTCCCCGCATCGAAAGCGGTAAACCCCCCAAAAAGAAGATCGAAACATAGGGATGAGAAAAACTGTAAACACCATGAGGGCGTTCACAATCCCCCCTTACACGCTCAACCGAAAGAATAAGCTGGAAAAGGGACGGTTGCAGAGGGACACTATTTAAAATTATTTATCATTAGTCGAATTCTATTTCGTTCCTTCCTCCCTTCCCAATGACCACTCGCTCATCCTTCAGCCAACAAGCGCAATCAGTAACCCCAACCATTCCCGGAAGGGAGAGTACCGCGGAACAAAACAAACTTGTCCCACTCCACGGTTCATATTTTCCAGCGACGTGATAGGGAGCAATAAAATATATAAACGGTTTTAAAAGACCCCTGTAACCTTCCGGAAGGGGGTGATAGAAAGGCAAAAAAAAAAGAATACTTTTTGTTAAACAACACGTCCCCTCCTTGCTACGTTGGGACTGACGCGGGAGCCACGGGGTTGATATTTGATCCCCACACGTCACACGATTCATACAACCAAAGAAAGGGCACTGACGAAGATGGCGAACACGGCAGCTAGACATGATAGAGTCATGGCATTGTCGTCGCAAACTTCTTCCCACTTAGGGCACACAATGCGGCCTTCTGAAAAGGTTTTATCGGGTGTCACATGCCCACCCTCTGGGCACACGTGCCAGCTATCATCACCACTGTAACGTATACTAACTCCCCTCCTCTTTCCACAATGAATCTCCACACATATGTCGCCAACATGAGTAGTGAAGGCAACTAGTCCTTCACCCTTAACGCAACGTGAACTCTCCCCTATGCGGCTACCGGGTAACAGCTCCCGCCGACCATCTCGGCAGTAGCTATCCGTATAGGGTTCTACAACAGGGCAATAGTCCATTAGATTATTGTCACTGCCTCCTACCCAGGACATCGTGAAGTATCGCACACTTTCCTCTATGGGTACGGCATATGAATGCACAGTGCAGCGCCCAAGTGCTTGTCGGTCATGTGTGCAGGACAGCGTTTCCGCAGAGTCGTTACAGAACATGTCTGGGAAGTTTGTTTCATTGTTTTCCATGCATTTTCCCTCTATGAAACTGCAGCCCGCCCCATGGCCCCATCGCATACGTTCCCCTTTCTCCCAATTTACCCTATAAAACCCCGTATCAAGGAAAAAGGCCAATGTTAGCTCACTGTAGTGACTAACCCCCATGATGGCAGTCATTAGATCGTCTCTTGCAATGCGGCGTTTCCAGTGCGAGTTACGTACGCTGTCATCCCCATTATCTTCCAGTTCCATGCCAGTGATCTTGCCGCAACCGTAATATTGACGTGCCACCTTAACTACATTGGGTGTCTTTACAACCTTCACAGAGGACTTACCTCGGATATTTTTTGTACCCACCATGTTGAGCTGCTTCATGGCTTCGAAATTGAAGCCAAGCACGTGGGCTATTTCGTGGGCGACGGTCCGAATGTACAGGTACGACTCAGTGATTGCGCTAGGAGAGAAATTTATGGCCCCTGCGATTGGACGCCCAGAGAGAAGCGAAGCACATGTTGTTGCGTAAGCGGGACCATCGTGAGGCGCAGGCCCAGAAGCCACGTACAAAATAATATCCGCCTGCGGCACACCGACAGAACGGTGATGTATGGGAACGGTGAAACTTTTACACGCAGGTGAATCAAACTCTGGAACGACGATGTTGTCGATTTCCATGCCAACAAGAAGTCTCTCGGCATGTAAGTGGATAGCACTGGGAAGGGCGTGCTCTGTAAGTATTAGTCGTTTTTCATTCGTCAATACATCGCCAGTTTTGCAGCGCAAAGTCCCGCCCATAAAGTCGGGCCGGGGGACGCCGGCCACCACGCAATACTTCAGTGAGTCATCAAGGTCCTTCGCCGATACCACGATGCGAATAGGCTTCCATTGAGAGTCGTTTGCTTCCATATTAGCTACCGACTGATCACTCAAAACTACAGGCGATGTCCCATTAGAAACTGGGGGTGACCCCTCTGAACTGTCGCTGTTTCCCAGGCAAAGGGAAGCAAAGCTCAGCCAAAGATGGAAGAAGACAGAGTTGCTCCTACGACCCATACAAATTCGTGAAGTAAAAGATGTTCTAAGCTGTCCTATTCCCACTACTTGCGTGCGTAAGCGCATCGCAACACATAAGCGAAGACAAAGGGCAAATGATAGCAGGTTGTAAGAAAAACACTGGGCGATGGGGGTTTGTGAAAAACTTACCTTAAGCGCTATTCGCCAACTGCAACACGGCCGCCTACAGCCGGCAGTCAAAAGACAAACGGCGGGTGACGGCGAAACTGTAGCATCAGCGGTGCAGTACACCACAGGGGGAAAAGTTGTCATAAAGCACGAACAACAATTCAACTAACAGCAGGGGTTTGAAGCAACCCATTTCATTGGTTTCAGTTTTTATTGTGGTCCCGTAAGAGGGAGGAAAAAAAAGATCCGACCGAGTTTCTCAATATTGCGCCCGTGAGAAGAGAGACATCGGTGGAAATATTTTACAACTGCACCACAGTAATTCACAGAGAAGGCACACACAAAAAACTGCCCACCGGGTGATCAATCTTCTGGCACTCAAATAACTCCCATTACGGTTCAATGGTGGCGTGGACGACGCTCCCATCTATTGCCTGAGCGCCCACGACCGATCCCATACATGAAATCGACGTGAACACCTCTTCTCCAAGCCCCTCCACCGCAGAGTAGCCGAAACCAAGAGGAACACTCCTACCACAAAGGGTTGTAAGTGAAGCTGACCAAGGCCCCGCAGCCGTGCTCGCTACAAAAGATCCATTTGGTGAAACGTCACACCGCAGGGCACGCGTATGCTTAATAGGAACATCATCACCACGCTTGAGTTCGCTCACGAAGGTTCCATTGGCAACCGCCCCACACCGTGCTCGACGGGCCTTTAGAGCGCCCGACTCCAGTGCACCTATTGACGTTAGGAGTGCCGTCCCTCCTGTGTCTACCATGCCAATTGTGCCAAAGCTGTCACGACAGTGCCTCATGTCGCATACTGGGTAGGAAGTGGGTGATGAAAAGGAGCCAGTAAGAACGGCATCCTGAGCTTCCTTCCCCAAAGAACGGCGACCACTCTTCCTTTTATCGCTCGAGTTCGTCACGGCTTTCCGCAGGTCTGCAACCACAACTGTTCCGGCGAAATCTCCAAACCCGCACACAATTCGGAATCCATCATCCAGTGAGCAACACGACATCACACCTGTAAATAGTGGAGCAGTTGCAAGGCGCCGTCCGCACTTCGGTAGGGCAACAAATGGTGGCTGAGGCGGCCTGGTCCGCAGCAGCGGACCACCACCTGGGTCACGCCAGTCAACAACGGACAAGTCACCCGAAGAAAATCCGACGACCGCGCAATGCGGTCCCCAACAGTCCACCGCCGTTGCGTTCACAGCCGCGCAACCCACATCGAAGAAGCACTCCCTTATCAGCGGATCCAACCGCAGTTGGTACAACGCGTCCGGCGCCATTACGACCGCGGTGTCCTCATGCTCACTGTACAGCCGGAGGCGCTGTACCGGTTCACAATAGTCATCTGTAACTAAAACAGTGGTATCCACGCGGCTCCACGGTGTCATTTGAAGGGGCGTTGGCACTTTCCCCCGAGTTTGTTCGCCAGCGTCAAACCCAGCGCCGCGCGCCACGCCACCACTCCGGGAGGAAGTCAGACGCAAGTGCATGGCGGCCCCCCTTGTTTCCAACAGGGAATCACTCACAGCTGCGATCCCCGCCTGGCGCAGTTCCGCCCGCTCGCTATCGATATGCAAGGAGAGCAGCCGACCCCCGGGAGATGCCGACGTGGATAAAAGCGCGAAATCGCGGTTGTCACGGCCGCGGTGTTGGTCACGAACCACACAAGTGTGCGTACAACGCGGAGAGGATGAAGTGGGCGCCAGCGTTCCGGGGGTTGTCATCAGCCCCTCTGCAGGGGGTATTCCATGAAGAATACAGCTGTGACGCCACATGCCGCGGTATCTGAGCGCTACCTGCAGGCGAAGGATGAGGATACAGAAAATGGGTGAAAAGGAAGTCCTGGAAAGGACGCAAATGAATAATGAGCAGGGATGAGAAAAGAATGGCAGGTACAGCGACCTTTGCATGATACTCAAAGCCTTTGAGTAGCGTACGTGCTCGACGAAGCGTTTAGATCATCAACGCATCGCGGGTTTGTAGAACCTCTGGTTCGACGGCTGTTTCCTTCGCGCCCCGTTCAGCCCGGCTGCATGTTGAAGTGTTGCCCCCGCGCAGTACACCGGCCACTTGCAAGCAACAGTGCTCCCACGACCAAATAAGAATCTGCAATTAGTGGCCACCATCAACACCACTTATGTGACGATGCGAATTCCCGATGCCGCCCCCATCTTGCCTTTCCTCAACGGCTTTGGACCGGTGCCCGTTCTCTTTCTTTTCTGGTGTCGTGCCCCAGCGGAAGAGCTACCCTTGGGCACTGTAGGCGCCGGGACACCGTTCGCCGCACCGATAACGCCATCCTTCCTTCCGCCTGTCGTGGGGCTGCCCCCTTCGCTCACTGCAACAGCTTTCTTCTGCAACCTCTCATTCTCTGACCACGAGCGCACGTCTCCGAAATGAACACCAACGCTGTAAATGTCTCGCAGCTCTTCGGTTCGCCGTGGGGCAAAACGTCTTGCGAGGCGGATCGTTACCTCCCGCAGCAAATCGCGGTCGTTCGTTCGGGGCGCAATGTCTTCGCTCTCTTCAACCACCCAATGCGTGCGCGGGAGTGTGCGGCGTGTCTCGATCATGACCCGTCCCGTCACGAAGTCATGTTCCACAAGGTCTGTGTACACGTTGTCGAAGACGGACATTACGGTGTTGATAAACTGTTCGTCTGATACCACACGGCCAAACTGTGACTCGCGCCGTATATGGGCGGCCTTACATCTCGGCGGTTTGCGCAAAAGCGT
The DNA here is from genome assembly GCF_001457755.1 of Trypanosoma equiperdum. Lineage (NCBI taxonomy): Eukaryota > Euglenozoa > Kinetoplastea > Trypanosomatida > Trypanosomatidae > Trypanosoma > Trypanosoma equiperdum. The sequence goes on along the minus strand of NW_027124125.1, from coordinate 1,529 downwards.
GGTGGTGGCCTCGCTAGGGAGTCGAACGGTGCCATACGCTACAGAGAGGAAGAACTCCATCGTCGACTGCGACAGGCTGAAACCCAGTCTTACCTCCTGATCCGCAATCCCGCCGCATTTGGTAATGCCATAAACATCTTCCAGGAGCCTCGCCTGTGGCTTCCCAACAACAGGAATATCGCCCAACGAAAGGTTCTGCACAAACTCCTTTGCCTCCTTGTGCGACCTAATATCGTAACGCACGGTACCTACTACCCCACCGCGAGAATAGTCCTGTCGGCATAGTTTGTGTTTCCTGTGACACTCGTCGCACGCCATCTTCGCCAAGACTGGTGTGCAAGACAAACCGCACCACGCCCCCACGCGGAGCTCAGCGGAAAAAACACTACTAAGTAACTCCATTACATCCTCCGCCGTTGAAACGCGGCATTCCCCTTGGCATTCAAGCATTTGCTTCCGTTGATGCTCAATAATGGGGGTAATTTCTAATGACAACTCCAGTGGCCAACGTTCATCCATCACCAAAAATCTTGTGTACTCGGAGAGTTTCTGCTGGATGCTGCGGAAGGTTTCCACTGTAACATCTCCGGGCATACCGCTGGACAATTTACACAGCCGAAAGAATCGGAAGTGCAGCACCTTCCCAAGCGGCTGGACGCTTATCCGATACTTCATCCGGGACAACCGCCTGTGCAGGTCTAGTATCTTCATGTTTGGCGCGAAAACAAGTGTTCTATCTCTCGCAACGATATTATCGACGATATCCTGCGGGATCGAGTCCGTGAGGTGCAGGGGCAAAGCAAGCTTTTTCACGTCCACGGGAACAAGCTCTACATCCATGTCGCCATCCCGCTCTTTACCTTCGGCAAGGCACTCTTCACCAAACTTTCGTCGCCTTTCTGTCGGGGACGCGATCCAACTAGGCGCCTTGTTGACCCCCACAACATAGTTACTGTGGAAGCGCGGGGAACAAATCACATGAAAACATGAATATTGCCCAACAGCCCTCTTCACACTAGCAAACATCAGACGACTAGAGACGCAGCTGTAAATAAACGAAACCATCAGCAAACTACCGTTGTCGCTCTCAATCCAACAACAAACAAAAACTTCAACTACTAAAACAAAAACAACATCCGCCACCATTACACACACAAAAAAAATACAATTACATAAAAAAATATGTTGCAAGAGGAAAGCAAAGAAAAGAAGTGCAAAAAAACAGGAAGAAAAAAAACAAACTCCAAAAATATAGAAAAACAGCAACACAGAGAAACAAAAACACAAACATAATTGCAGAGGCCTTCCACTGCCATCAGCAACCAAACAAATCAAACCCGAAGATAAACATACAAATAAAGTACAGACTTTTTCGCATCACTGCACGCAGTAGACATTAATCAAAAGAAAGAACTACACTTATTAGCGTCACAGTGTGTAAAAAGTACCTGGATTAGAAGGCCTCAAAGAAAGTATAGGATACACCAAGGTGTCCGCACAAAGATGAAGGAGTTATTAGCCAGTTGCTC
>NW_027124354.1:31735-34923 GCF_001457755.1 Trypanosoma equiperdum | reverse complement strand
CAACTGCCTGCGGTGGACGCACACCCAAAAAAGCCAGTAGAGCATCAACCACGCAAATGTACTTAAATGCACACCCAAATCCGTCAACACATAACGTACAGTTACCCCCTTTATGTAAAGTTATGGGGGCATACCGCTCCGGCGTACAGTTTGCCGTCGCATAATTGAGGCGCTTCATTCTTTCGAGAGAATTCAAAATGTCATCAACTTCCTTCTGTTCACCACATTTCGGTATAGGAACCGGTGAACCGTCCTGCTGGTTTGCATAAACACCCACTGATAGCCACAAAAAGAGCAATAAAATTGATACAAGCAGCGCATCAACCTTAGCCATCGTGTAAACAACTGTTATGTCTATGTATTTTTTTTGGATAAAAAGTACGGAAAAGACACAATGGTATAGAAATGTATATATTCTACATGTAGAGTTTGTCAATTAACCTGCGCTCGATGACAGCGTTATAATAAACATTTGATTCAGGCGCGCGTCTCCTCTATTAGAACATGTACCCTTCACTACGTAAGCATTACATTCATCAACCAAATATAAATATCTTCGCCATTTTGCAATCCTCCAAAAAGGCAACTATTAAAAAAAACCGTGTTTAATGTCATCATTCCCAACATTTCAGCAATTTAGTTTGGAGTCATCCAAATATTAGTTTCTCTGCTATAATTAAACCATCATCTTCTTCCTCTCTCGCTTTCTCTGTTCTGCTGCGTAGCGGGTTGTTTATGCGAGTAACGCTTCCTTCTTGTCATATTCGTTATTTCATATTTTCTCCTGTTCGCCTCCATGTTTCAACAACTGATATCATTTCTTAATTTCAAATTTGTGACGCGCATTTCCTGCTGCGCATCATCACTCGATTATATTTCCAGTTCCCCTCCCTCTAATTTCCAAAAGACATCCACCTGCAAATCATATCAATGTTAAATACCGTTAACATGTGCCCATCCACTTCTCAACTTTCAGGACTGAAAGAGAAAAGTGTGTGAAAATTAAATGCGCCGTTTCCCCTTCTTCTCAAACCTCCTTTTTTTTTATATAGAAAAAAATAAAAAAAACGGCAGCAACAAAACTGGAAACTAAAAACTACAACACACTTCCAACCTAAGTAAAATTCAATCAAAGCAAAGAGTGAAAAATAAATAACAAGCAACTACTTAGATGGTGAATGGAACGAAAATACATGGAAATGAACTCGCTAAACAAAAAATGTTTTTTTTTTACACCTCCAATTGGCATTTTTTTTTTTAAATATAAAATGATGACACTTGAATTGACGCACACATTTCCTTCACCCCCCTTTTTTTTTTCAAAAGCATTTACAGTACAAAACAAAAAAAAAAAAAGAAAATAACATACTGAGCCTAACATGTTCAGAAGGAGAGTAGTGAACAAACTGTTAGCTGAGATCAACCAAATGGAGAAACTGAGACTCAAAATGAAAACTTTTTTCTTAAAAAGAAAAAAACAAGACGTGTTGTGTGTAAGTTTTTTTCTTTTTATTTTTTAAAAAAAAATCAAGTGAAGTGCAGCAATCAAAAATTTTCATTTTTTTTTGGTTCTTCAAACACACAGTTCTAAATGAGGATATGTATATATTTATATATTTATTTATTAAAGTAACAGGGACGCATTTTTTTTTTTTTTTGGAAGTGTGTGTGCGCGTGTGCGTGTGGGAAATCATAAAAAAAAATCGGAATTTACGCCCACCATCACCGTTTCAAAAATGCAAATTGGATAAATTGCCTTCTTTATTTTTATATTCGCATTTATACGGACAAAACAGGTGTGAGGAGTGTTTTTTTTTTTAAAAAAACTAAAACGAAAACAAAGAAGAACCGGCAAAACAATAGCAATAACAAGAAAATAAGGAAAAGGAACTTATAAGGAGATAATGATGATGATGAAAGTTATTGTTGCACTTAAGTTATGCCGTCCATTCCGCATCCCGCCGCCGTTGTGGATCTGGTGGTAATGTGCAATTGGCCATCCAACCATATTTTGAGGGAATAAATTGAACAGGAACGGGAGTTGTGTAATTTTTAAAGCGTTCCATCATTATTGCGTATTCTTCTTCTTGAATACCATGAACTACTACAAAATTGTTATTTTTCGGTGGCTTGCACTCATTACCATTCAATATGATGAAGCGGCAGCAACTTTCATTCACAAATAATAATTCTTCTGGATTTTGATAAGAAAGTGCATGACCGACCATGGCATCTTCATATTCCATAATGGATTGCTTAAATTCAAGAAGCCGATCAAAACTGAATGGCACATGCACAAGGCGGCGTACCGGTTCATATGTTACAAATTTATTAACAACATCCCTCGACATGGTGTACAAGAGGCCACGGCCAAATATAAAAGGCCTCACTGGATTTATACGCCAATGAAATGCCCAATAAACACCACGACGCGGTAAAGTTCTCAAATCAGTAATGTACTGCGGTGAATGGAAAAACGCGTCATCATCACCTTTAGAGAAATAACTTGTTTTTGGAAGAAGGCGCGCTCCCAATTCAAACCACAAATATATTTTCCGACTCATACCAATTTCCGCATCAATTCCCCAATGCGCAACTTCTCCTAATTTCTTTTTAGTTGTGACACGACCTTCATTTATGGGGAGCGTAATGACATCCCGCCATTTATTTGCTTCATCCTTCAATTCAGGTGAATATTTGTAATCAAATTGTGGATGACGAGCCAATACATATGCTACGAGCATATCTCCTTCAAAATTATTTTCTACGGTGGCAACTCCCGGATATTTCCAACATGTGTCCCGTTGAAGTTGTCTCCGCCGCCGTCGCTCTTCATTATCTGGTGAAGGAATACCGAGTGCTACGAGATAATTATGATTCCGCCATTTCTTAATAATATGCGGTGTTACAAATTCTAACGCCATTTTGTCATCTTCGGTGTACTCAAAATCTGGTAATGGTTCATCTCGTTGAATTTTAACCACCTCCTTTTGGGAATTTTGGTGGAAACGATGTAAACTAATGAGAACATTTGTAATTGTTAACACATACACGGCAATAAAAACTATAATTACAACTTTAACTCCTCGTGATTTGATTGCCATTGGATGGGTATTACAAAAACAAATCGTTAGTGTATTATGAATGAGGGAGAGGGGGGAATCTATAAGTTTGTTTAGATTATCAAT
>NW_027124354.1:30544-31725 GCF_001457755.1 Trypanosoma equiperdum | reverse complement strand
AAAAAAAATATATATATATATATATATTTTAAACAAAAAAGAAGAGGAAGAAATAAAGATACCACCGCAACAACAACAACAACAACAACAACAACAACAGAATAAAACAAAAAAAAACAAGAACAAAAAAGATTTAAATATATTACATGTGACATGAGGAATTGCCACAAATAACGTAGCAAAGATATGAAGACATAAGGGTAACAACAATGGCAACTGTGCAAAATATAACAGTGACAGACGAGAGAAAGGTGTTACGAGCAAACAGTGTGAACAATAATAACAATAATAACAATAACAACGAAAAAAAAAACAAAGAAAGGAATTCAATAAACGCAAACGTCAAACAAAAATGAAAATAACAAAACAAAAACAACAACTCTTAAAATATTTCAAATCGCTGCATTGCATGAACATTTTCACAAAAACGTAAAACATATTTCGTGTGTGTGTGTGTGTTGGGAGGGGGGGGGAGGGTTTTTTTTTCCCTTCCCTTCCTTCCAAATGCTTTAAAAACTTCCTCAGGACATCATGAAAAAAGCATATGTGTCTAATAAGCAAAATAATAATAATAATAAGAAGAAGGGGCCCTCTTTTTTTCTTTTCTTTTCTTTTCTCTTTTTTTCTATTTTTGTTTTTTTTTAAAAAGTTCTTTCATGATATAAGTAAGTAGCCCCCCTCCCACCCCCCCCAAAAAAAAAGAAAAAAATAAAAATAAAAATAAATAAGAAACACGCACACACGCACACACACACAAAAAAAAAACACCAAAATATTAAAAAAAAAAGGAAGTGGTGAAATAAGTTTAGCCACACTTTCTCCAAACCCCATTCCACTTCCTCATCTGAGGGGGAGCTGTACGTCACGACACCTTTATTTTTCTTCATTTTTCTTTAATTTATTTTTTGTTTTTGTTCTTTTTTCTTTTTTTGAAAAAAAAAAATTGCAAATCACCTGAAGATGACGGTACATTTTTTCGTGCGTGCTTGCGGTTTTTTTTTTGACCCCGTGCGTCGAGTAAATGCGCTAAAAAATTCATGAATGAAAGGAACATCTTTAAGTGTTGTACTCCACACTGTGAACCATAAAAGCACAATAATGACACAACCCACAGCGACGGTAATGAGTGCAGACGAGGTATTGTGAATCATATCTTTAAACGTTTCGCTGGCGCTAACTAG
>NW_027124354.1:30120-30533 GCF_001457755.1 Trypanosoma equiperdum | reverse complement strand
CTTTCTTTCTTTTTTTTTTTTACACATCGCGATAAGTTTAGAACAAATATCAAAAGGAAAAGAAGAAAGAGGAAAAATATGAGAGACAAAATAAGAAAAAGACTAATGGAGACAACCAATTGTTTCAAGTTTCATGTCCAGTGAATTCTAAGATGCTGTAAGACTCAGGATTAATATAAATAAATAAATATATATATATTTATTTCCTTTTTTCACATGAAATAGTTCGGTACAAAAATCATCATCATAACTCGAACGAACGAACGAATATAAATATACACACACTCATACACCTTTTCTCCTTCCTTATTTTCTCTTTCTCTTCTTTCTCTTTTGTTTTCTTTTTTTTTTTTTGCGGTGCATTCCCCCTTTTCTGCTTTCCAACCGTTTTCCCGCACCTCTCCAATTCCACA
>NW_027124354.1:19764-30100 GCF_001457755.1 Trypanosoma equiperdum | reverse complement strand
CCCCCCCCAAAAAAAAAAAATAAATAAAATAAAATAAAACAAAAAAAAAAGCTTAACTAAATACCGCTACAAATGAAATTCGCTTCTCGAGATATTCCCACAAGAGGATGGCCAGTCCTTAACGAGGCAACTCGTAGAAGTGTCCGTGCAGTTAAAAAATGAATTATTCAAAAGTTCCCGTGCGGTGGCCCGTTCTTTCGGGTCGCGTTGGCAGCAACGCTTGACGATTTGCTTCGCATCGTGAGAAATTTTATCATCTACACATGGCATAAAACTTTCCACATGTCCCACCTTGTAGAAAAATGCATGAGAAGTCATTTGGTTCATGTTTGGCCATGGGAGGGAACCACTTAAAACATACAACATCATAATGCCAAAACTCCAAATATCAGATGCCTTTTCCGCTTTTCCTCTCGCTGCTTCAGGTGCCGTATAAGGGGGAGTTCCCTCAGGTGCACAACTGTTGGCGATTTTCTGCAAGTTTTGTGAAGTACCAAAATCAGTAAGTTTACATAAACCGGTCTCAAGTAGCAGAACATTCTGAGGTTTAATGTCCCGGTGCACAATATTCTTGCGATGCAAATACTCCAGTCCTTGCAATACATCGCGGAGGTATCGTCTCGCACGACTCTCTTTTATACTTCCAAACTTTTGTATGAGATCGTAGAGACTCCCACCACTACCCAACTCCATTACAATCAGCAATTTGTTACCCCAAATGGCAGACGATATGTAACCCATTATGTTTGCATGACGCAGTCGGGAGAGTAAACTTACTTCATTGATAATACCATCCAAAGTTTTCTCCATTGCACTTTCCACTTGAATTCCCTTCCGACGTAATCTCCTACGGTTTAGGTCGCTTAAGTTACTGTTTTGTGCCCGAGTCCTTAATGGAAGTTCGATTTCCTTAATGGCAACCAGTGCACCAGTTTGTGACAAACCCAAGAATGCAACACCACACGCCCCAGTGCCTAATACTTGTTTAGACATGCGAAACACCAACCCTTGACGGTCGCAAAACTCCGTGACATACCGCAAAGAAGACGAGTTACATTTAACTATCAAACACTTATCTGATTTTGCGACTTCAGGCGTTCGGTACGACTCCTCCTCATTTCGTCCATAAGAGCGCGGAAGGGCACGTGTATCTGTTTGCTTTAATATGGCACGGCGAATATGATCCTCAACAGGTGAAGCCTCGCATTTCATAAACCCGTACGCCCTTCTACCAAGTTGAAGTTCATTAACACATGAGTGCTCTCTTTCAACGGGGAACAGTTGCCACTCCGGAAAGCGTTGGGTGTAAACGCTGTGGCTTTCTTCCAAGTAATAACAAATCTGACTCATACGCAAGGCATTCCAATCACTACGTGTTTCTTCGTGTATTCGAGTGTAGAGATGGTGTGCGACACCATGTTCTCCTCGCTGAAATGCTTGAAATGCCTCAACATGACGCCGGCGCTGTGCGAGAGCCTTATCTTGCATCTCATAAATGATGTGCCTTTTGTTATTGGCATCTGTTACGCAGTCTCGTGGAATACACGAAAAGTTGCTTGGGCAAAAATGTGCCAGCGCCCCAACACACGCACACCTTACTCTCAGCGCACCTAATAGTGATGGAAGTTCCTCACTCAGGGAAATACAATTCCCGTAAACACTTAAGACATCGTCCTCATGGTCAGAAACTCTGATCGTTCCTGCCATAACAAACCCTGAAGTAGCAACAATAGTCGGAAACAACTTAAGAGACGGTGACACACTCAAACCTTGTGTAAATGGTTGGAGCGCAACAAGTACATCACAGGCACATTGCATTCCGTTTTGTGCGTGACGGGGAGAATCCGTAAAGGCATTCCATGTCACAACAACCTTGTTAGGTGCTACACTCGCAATGATACCGCCATACCTCTCAACAATTTGAGTTACAACAGAAAGAAATTGTCGGGAAAAATGAAGACAATGTTCCAAATCCTCCTCAACTTGATGCGCAAAGTCGGAGAGGCAAACAACCACCACCGTGACCCTCCTTTTCCTGAAGGTCGTGCCAGTGCCACCGTGTTCCAAAATATCCCGATTTCGAACCATTCCCGCTGCAGTTCTCCGTGAAACTCTGAACTGAGACATAACACGCGGTGAGTGGGCCTCAAGTTTGGAACCAACGGGAGGGTTCGCCTTTTCACATTGAAGTTTGGCACCGTTACACTGCCGCACAGCGACGTCTGTTAGCTCCTTTTCAAATGTGGAATCGGGAAGTAACCCACGGAGTTGGTGCAAAAGCATAAGCATGTCATTCGCCATTTCAGGTGTTGCAGCGTTTTGAATCCCTTTACAACTTTTTGCATGGGAAAAGGACTGCTTCGGATTCACATCAATAGTACCCGTTGCATCACCGTTGAGTGGCACTGCCAACGCATCGGCAACACGGTGCAACGCCTCGACATTTGCATCGAGTTGCATGAACAAACTACGGATGTGCCTCACTCCGACAACAGAAATAGCGAGATGAACGAACAGAGCCACACATGAAACAACTATGAGTGAATATCTAAGCTGGTCAGTGAGGTTGGTAACTTCCCTTAGCTCGGACACATTCGCTACGTTTGTTAAACCCTCGATCATAGACCAGTAGTCGGTACATATGCATTTTGCGGCACTAACTAAACATAAACCAACAAAAAAATAATACCCTGAAACTATCACTGCCAGTACTCTCACAAGAGAACACTTGGCGGTAGGGCCGAATCTTCCCAATGCGATACCCCACGTTGCTCCTTCACTGCTTGAAGTGGTTTCCCCCCTACTGTTGAAACTACTGACAGGCGCGTGTAGCCAACCACACGCATATTCTATCATCAAAGCTCTTTTTTCTCTTGAAATATTTGTAAATGACTGGTGGGGTGTGCTTTATTTTCTTCTTTTTTTCTTTTTTTGTTAACCTAAAGCCTTAATGTGTGTAGTGACAAATGGATTTAGGAGACAAAGGGTATGAGGGTGGATAAGTAAGGAGATTACAAAAGATGGGCAGCAATAATGCGACCACATATGAAGATGTGAGAAGCTGGTCACCAGTGTACCTTGGCACAGTTCAAAAAATTTTGGCCCCAACTGAAACGTGTTAGCGTTGAGTTACGACAAAAAAGAGACATGCCATTACCAAACCCAAATAAATGTTGGGACCGCTCTCTCCCCCCATTCATGTTTCAGTGAGATGACAACGAAAAAAACAGACATTATTTCTCTTCTGCAGCTTCCATCACCGACAGTCAACCGCACCACTGCCGTGTTTTTCCAGTTTTCACGGTCAGTTAATATTCACTCAAGTGCAGGAAATGGTGTTTGACACTTATGTTCGCACTTCCCGGTGTGGCATATCTTCCCACACGGTTTTCCACAGCAGCTCATCAACTTTCCACACTTCTTACCACATGACACCGACTCTCTGTAGCAGGGTAAATAATATGGAATCACTGTGGCATGCGAGCCGCACTTCTTCTCAACGGGAACAACACAAACGGGACATTCGTTTTCAATATGACACGGGTGGTTGGCCGGATGCCCACAAGGACGGGGAACGATGCATTCATGACTGCAGTTTGGAGGTTTTGTTCCACATGGCACCGGAGGCTCCACCCAAGTTCGACGGCAGCGGCAGTAGAGACGATCATAAGATGCCACGGAACATGGCAGACAGAGACCTTTATGGCATAATTGGCCGCAGCTGTGCGTTCCACAAGAGAGGCGTTTCGTACAGATTTTGTAACATGTGTGATCCTCATTGGTGCAACAGTTCTCTTTGCACGTATGTTTACCACACGATAAATGCTTGCGACAAGGTTTTTTGCACACCGGAGGAAAGTGAGAAATAATTTTATCCTTACTGAGACCGGACCTTTCAGCGGCGGCTTTCCATTCACCCTGTGGCAAATATGTGAAAAAGCAGTAGATTTGATAATTCTGCGATCCGCAACCGCATTTCATCGAAACTAATTTTGTGCATGGTGGACATGTGGGACTTTCGTGGCACACATCTGAGCAGGTATGACCGCATGGTAAAAAACCTTCACACACCAACCCGCAGGAGGGAATAGGATCCAAACACGATTTCCTGGGCGAATTCAACAGTTGCTGCAGTCGCACCTTCCCACAAGGACAAAATACCATACGCTCAGGGGTCCGAAAGCAGGGCTCACACGCGTCCTTATGACATTTGGAAAGACATCGGTGGTTGCCACAATCAAGAATTTTTGAGCACGGGGTTCCACATGGAAACGGCCCGCTTTCGCCACAGCGCTGAGTTCGCTTCGTAGCACCACAATAACACGAATCTGTGGAAAGAATAGTGCACACGGGACAAGGCCCTTCATGACACGGGACACCACAGTTATGCTTTCCACACTCACGCAGTTTCCCACAAATACCTTCACACTCAAAGCCATGAATTCCACTAGAGCACCCCACAGTTTTGCTCGTCTTTCCACAGAAACATGATTGTGTACGTGTCAGTTGACATGGAGTACAAGGACCTGGATGACACATAAGCGCGCAGGCGTGGGGACACAACTCGTCCTTACGACGGCGTCCACATGTGTCGCCACATGAACCAGGGACAAGTAAGGGATCCGGAGTTGGGTTACACACCTTTCCACAGAAACAACTAAACTCCGCTACGGCCGAAACAGGTGTTAGAGCTTGGCAGATAGGGCAGCGAAACTCATTGAGGGAAATAGAAGAAGCGGAGGAACCACCAGCAGTGGCATCACGCTTCTCCCGCTCCTCAACCTGAACCTTTACCCAAGATCTTACGCACGGCATGTGCACAACACCGTAGCAGACAGTACACGACCAAAGTTTATCTCGTAGATAAACCGCGTTGGAGCAAATAACGCACTCGTAAGACCCATTTCGTAACCTCTCGGAGATGTCTTTTGCGAGTTCAGTGATTTCCACCATTATTTGCCGTGTCGAACAAATGGTTAACGCGTATGCGGTAGATGTCTACAGGCTTGTGTTGTTCGCATGGGGTGCAAACGAAAGGGACGAAGAAACGAAGCAAAGAAGGGAAACTGCTTAAACTTGCGTGAGAAAAGGAAAATAATGTATTTTTCATGGCACATAACATATGAAAATAAGAGATCATACATAATTAAATAAACATATATATATATATATGTTCATGTGAGACAAGTAGGTTGTGGTTAACCACGTACAAAAGAAAAACAACCGCTACGCACTACCTGCAATGTACGCTCTCATATCACGTCGCACCTCCGTGTTGCTGATAAACTCGTAAAAGTTTGCACAATCGGCATCACGAAGGGCTTGTGTACAAAGGGGGGCCATAAACGCCTTGCGTGAAGCGTCTTTTACCAACCAAAAAGACCACGGGGGTCCTACGGACAGGTTTTCTGCCATATCCAAAGCACGCACAAGAACCTCATCAGCCCTTTCCACCGTTTCATCTACAAGACCCGCATTTTCAGCCTCAGCAGCACAAAGAATCACACCACGCTGAAGAAACATTTCACATGCACGATATCCAACCGTGTGAGCCACAACCGCACCAAAGCAAGGTGGAACTGCCAATCCACATCGAACCGTATCGACACCAATTTTTAATTGTTTGCCTCCCCCCTCTTCTGCTTTCTCGGCCATAACTCTATAATCAGTAGACAGAGCCATAATACATCCAAAACCCGTAGCATCTCCGTTTATAGCTGCAACGACAGGAACCGGAAGCGTGTTGAGAGTGATGTAAAGCATCTGAAGTTGCTCCCAGTAGGATGAAAAAGAATCGTAAGGCAATTTATCGCTCAATAATTGAAGATCAAGTCCATTACAAAACACATTAGGGAGGGACGATGTTAACACGATACCCTTGCAGCATCCTTTCTCTGGGTTGCATACTTCACTGATCGAACTGAGCATCTCCTTTATCATGGCTGACGATAGAACATTCGCTGGAGCGTTGTTCATGGAAAGAATTTTAATATTTTCAATTGGAGATTCCATCACCTCGATTAAACGAGCACCGTTTGATGATTCCGTTCCCGTAGCACATGTCCTCACAGATAACTGTGGTGTAATCAACCGTCTACACACATGACGCCTTATGTGGCTGCACTGTGAAGACAACCGAAACCTGTAAGGTGTTGCAGCCATTATGTTCGCTACAACTTTTACGGAAAGTAAAATATTATAAGGAAAAAGAAAATAATATTATTAATAATAATAAAGGAAAATAAAACAAACCATCGCGGACTCCACCACACTCCAGAAGTGCGAAAAAAATGATTTGTTTAAACTTTTTTTTAAAAAAAAGTTTAAAAAAGAAGGAGTTTCCCCCCTCTGTTGCGTCAAAGACGTGTTTAACACCATCATTTGCGTGGCAGCGGAAAGCGCATAACCACATCGCACCAATTAAAAGAGGTAAAAAAAATGGGCGATTGAATTGTAGTGATAATAGAACCACCTCAACGCAATTTTCCTGCCTTTGCCAAACGCTCTCCCGATCAATTTCCGTTCGAAATTCGAGAAGGTTCTTTCCATCACTTTGTTAGCTCCCACAAAAGAAAAAAGAAGAGCTTCTCCATGCGCCGCCGCAACAGGAATGAGGTGAAGAAAGGAAAAGGACGAGAGTACTCACAAGAAAAGCGCAAAAATATAATCGAAATGTGTGCCAGTGTCCCGGAGTAAGTTTAAAAGGAGAAAGGCTCAATAAAGAAAAACAAAACGTTTGATGCTTCAGCTGCCGAACAAGTGTCGCAGCAGGAGAAGTGTTCGTCCACAAAACGGAAAGAAGCTGAGAAGCTGACAAAAATTAAAAAAAAAGAAGTGCCCCTTCGAGGCACCGCATTTGGCAGCTCCCTCAGCGGTTTCTTACTCTATGATGTACGAAAGGGCAAGCAACAGGTGTGAAAGAAATGGCGTGATAAAAAGGAACATTTCCTCTTCAATTTCACTTTCCGCTTCCGTTTCGATTGTCACAAACGCTATTACTTACCACATTCTTCATTCTCTCTTGTAATGTTAACAAGACAAAAAAAAAACGCTTTCGTCCCCCTCGTTCTTGCCCGTTTAATTGTTTCTATATTTCCCTCTTCATCTCTACCCTAACTAAAACCGGCGCGGTGGCGGCACTGCTGATCCCATAGGAGGCAACCGACTCTGCTTTTTTGGGAGTTGTGGAGGCGGATGCGGCCTTCGGTTGCTGGAAGCGCCTGAAGACGTACGGGGTCTCTTGCGAGGCCGATCATCATCATCAGAGCCGTATCCGCGCTGCCGGTCATGCTGCTCCGCACGACGCTCCATTTCGTCCCAACTCAACACACTTTCACTGTCCTCTTCGTCACTGGACTCGGGTTCACTCTCCTCATCGTCAAGAAAGGAACTCCCCGTCTCATCGGTTTCATCTTCTTCTTCAACATAAGTGGAATCATCTGAATCAGAGTCTTCAGAGGCTTCTTCATCTCCCTCGAAATCATCATTGAGTACTGCCCAACCGGCTCCTGGCCTCCACGGATCCCAATCTTCGTCTTCGATAATTGTTTTCAGTACCACCTTCCAGTTTGGATTAACGCTCGTCTCCATGTAGTAAAGTCGCGCTGCAAGACACCAGTCTTTTAGAGACTCGAGGCTGCTACGAGGTATTGTGGTGATGCTCGCCGGCGGTTTGTTGTAGTCCTTGAAAATAAGGTTCACATCAAAAGTGGATCCACCAGGTATAACGCGCTCAAGCGACACAACCTCGATATCCTCCACACGCTGTGTAAACGGAGGCCGGTCCATAATCGCCCATAACACTTCGCGATTGGCTTTGAATGTTGTTAAGCCCTTGGCATGAACGCCTTCAAAGGAAAAATTGCTAGCAGGTATTTGCGTTTTGATCATGCTGACCCTTTCAACGGCCTGAGCAAACTTCAGGAATTGTTTGTTTGTGTCACTGATGCGCATAAGTTCACGCTCTTCCGCTGCAATTTCCTCTTCATACCCTTTTCGCGCAGCCATAACAGTTTCGCTGCTTTCCATAACCTCCGCAACGAACTGAACCTCATCCACACTCTTCCGGGCAATCTCCACACCCTTCTTCAAGGTGATGTGGTAAATAACCCGAACAGCATTGACAGCGGGTTGGAATATAACATGCTTGATGTTTTCAAAATGCATGTCAATTGGTGCCCCACCAATATATGAAAAGCGCAATCCATTCCGATGAATCTCCAAGTTTCCAATGCATTCTTTGTTATAACGTCCTGTTGTCGCTGGGGGTCGAATCTTTACCTGTGGAAGCCGAATCGCATCAGGAACTGTTTGCAGCTGAGCACCTCCAGCATTCAATGAAACACGGCGTCGCTCCGTATCTCTATTTTTGATGCGTTGCTGAATACCCTGAATGGCAATCTTCACATCGGTGAAGATGTCACGGCGCGCACGGTACGTCAGCTCTTTGACGAATATTTTAGTGCGGTTCAAACGGTAGGCGATATTTCCTTCCTGAAGCGAATGAAATGAGAAAATCCCCGCCACTTGGTCCCCTTCAAACTTCACGTCAACTCGACTTATGGTCGAGACATGAAACGCCGCCACACCCCCGCATACGGGAAAGAACGCCACCTCCTTTTCCGTGTCAACATAAATGCCACCACCACGCGCCACATCCGGGAACGAGGTTTCATTCGCGTAAGGAATGACGTCGCCGTAGGAAAGACGTGCAATTTCGTACGTACGAAACTCTTCTGAGACGGCAGTTTTGGCTTTTTTCCCACCAGCCGCGGCCAACTCCGCATGTAGTTCCCTTAAAAGCGTCTTGAGTTTTTCCTCTCGTGCCGATTCCCGCGAGAGTAGTGGAACGCTACTCTGTCCTTGCCGTGTTATCTTATTTAAGTCCCGCGCACTTGTTTCGAATGCAGTTTCCTCTTCTGCACTGTCATCGTAGAGGACTTCCTCAAGCTTACGTGATGTTTTGGTGTTAAGTTGTGCAGCGCCACCTTTTACTGTGACTGTGTCGGACAGCTCCACGTCGAATGTACCGCCTTCACCATCCGGCACCCCTTCGAGAGTAACCCGAGTTACAAAAGCCATTCCGTCTTCAACTGTTGCAGTTCCTTTCTGAGATATTGTCCCGCGTGCCTCAAGCACCAACAATCCAGTCGAGAAACCCAAAGACTTGGGAAGGTGCTTTGCAAGAGCTTCGTCTGTAGTGGTTGCATACTTCATTACTTCTTCATGCACGGCACTGAGACGCGTCCCCACACGAAGGTGCTCTAACAGTTTTTCGGTTACGTTGTACACAAACTTGTAGACGTCCTTCACGTTGCTTGGGGCATTTCGTTCCGCGATGAGCGTACGGGCGATGAAAGCGGTGTAGCCGCAATTCTTCAATCCGTATCGGACGACGATGACATCACTCCGCAGCGGTTGGGTACTCACCTCTGTGACACTAATTTGAGGGTTATAAGTCCCACGGTGCATAATACATGGTGTCAAACCGGACGCAATTGAGAACTGAGAGACATCAAGTGTTTCCAAACCCATGACGGTGTTTGGTGCCTCGAGGGTTTTCGTTAACTGCTCCCGCAAGGCGCTCAGTGTTTTAGGATTACTCTTTTGCATTTCCGACTCAATCATCCCGCGGGCGGAGCGGCGGAATATAGCGTTACAAAGTCCTGCCGCTTTCTCCACACAGGAAAGTGCTGCCTCGTCCTTCACAAAAAGGAACTCACCCAGAAGGGGTCCAACTTCAACCGTACGCTCAGCGGGAACAATTTCTCGAACGACTGAAATTAGCTTTGGTGCAAAATCACCCTCTTGTATGTTCAACTCCTTCTGACACACTCCAACTTTTGCATCAGCAACAAATGCTGCGAGAATCTCACCAAACTTCTCGTCCAACGTTGCAGAAGCGTAGGTAAAGCTCTCTGATGAGGGCGGCAGCTCAACATTGAGGTTGGAATGTACAACCAGTAGCTTATCAAAGGAAAAGAACAAGGCAGCGTTGCACACAGTATTCAGCGACGTAAAAAGGTATTGCAGCATTGCCTGCCCACGTTGGTTTTCAAGTGTCTCAGGCGTAAGCGCACCAAATACACAACACATAACTGAACAACCTTCCGCTGCATCAGGGACTTTCCTCCATGCGTTAACTATTTTCTCCATGCGAGATGCGGAAAGGGTAACACGCGACATTTTTTTTTTTTTTGATATTTACCCCCCACTTACTGCACCTTATTTGGTTAAGCCAACAAAACAACAATACTCTATGAACGGCAGTGAGATCCGATAAGGAGGGGAGGACAACAAGGGGAAAAAGGATTGGGATGTACCATGTAACAATGGT
>NW_027124354.1:19687-19754 GCF_001457755.1 Trypanosoma equiperdum | reverse complement strand
TGAGATCCGATAAGGAGGGGAGGACAACAAGGAGAAAAAATATTGGGATGTGTCATGTAACAATGGC
>NW_027124354.1:14585-19677 GCF_001457755.1 Trypanosoma equiperdum | reverse complement strand
TTTTTTTTTTTCTCTCTTTTAGAAGTGACGTATCACTTCTAAAAAGGACCTACACCACAAAGACGGAGATAGAACTGTGATGAAGAGGAGCTACTTCATACGTTTGTACTTCAGTATTTTCGCCCGGCGTGCCTCCTCTTGCTTTTCGTGTGCCTTCGTCCGGAGCCCCATTAACTTATACTTCCGCGCTTTTTGCATGCTTTGTCGATACTTTTTCCGCGCCTCGTAGTACTTCTTCATGTCGTACACTTTTTTCTTTGGAGGAGCGGTAGCCGGTTTGGCGCTCTTTGCATCCTCCACATCTGCCTGCGATACCAACTGTGTTGCCGGGAATTCATCACGGAAGTACATATAAAGTGGCGGACTCTTTAGTTGACATTCATCTGTTGCCAACTTGGATAAATCTTCATCCTCTGGAGGAATAAAGGTTGGGAACGCTGGGAGACCACGGTGCTCATTCCACAGTGTAAGTCCCTTCGTATTAATAGTATCGCTAAATCTTACGTACGTGCCAACATCTGCATCCAGTAACGTTGGCAGATAAATAAGAGAGTTTTTGTAATCGATGCGCCATACAGGAACACCCTGGTAAGTTTCAGCAGCTGCACCAGTTTGCCCTGCCATGCGGTGTCCGGGGTAAATGCGCTTCTGCCCTTCCGTACCCATGGCTCCGGGGCGACGCTGCCATCTGGAGTCTCCAAGCCACACATAACCTCCGTCAAAACCATGACGGAACATAACACCGCGGAAGCCATAGTCAGTGTTTTGAAATGTAATGGTTACCTCCTGTCCAGGTTTAAAATGCCGGACATCCAACTTCGTCCCGACGGGAGCGTAGGCGTCTGGGGTTATGGGGAAACCAGCACATACATGTTTTACCGGTACACCCGCTGCCTTATAGAAGGCAGCCACATGCGGTTTGTGGAACTCCACAGGGACATTCATTGCACCCACATAAACTTTGTCAGTGCCAACCTCTCCATTGCGAGTACTGTGCTTCACGACTTGATTATCAGGAAACCAGAAAGCAGTACAGTCAAATTGATTCCCTAACTCATCATAGTCTTTGCATGTGAAGGCCTTCACGCCAACCATACCAAAACGCACAGAGTAGAACATGTTAAACTCACCAAACGGTGGAGGGTTGTCCCATGCTCGTGTGTCCTGATACAATTCAGGGAACTTCTCTCGAAGACGAATAAATGCATCATATTTGTCCTCCCTAATTGCATCATACGTTGTCTGCAGCTGCTCTGGTTGCCACTCACGCGGGTTTTCAGGTATTTTGGGGTACAAACTCATTTTGTCCCCGTGATCAAAAAGATACGGATAGTAGCAATGATACATGTCTCGATCCTTTTCACGCATAAGAGACGGGTAACACCGATACCAGTCTGTGCGAATGCGCTTGTCTCCTGGCCCGCTCCCACTGCGGTGACGCTGCTGGGTACTAACAGCAATTGTCCATGTGCCGCTAACGAAACGACGCCTCATGGCTATGAGCGAGCGCATCTACACTGTATGAGGACAAAATAAGGTGAAAATAGTGTGCGTGTATTTGCACGTACAAGTAGATGAACATATATATTTTGAGGTCCTGGAAGAAGGTGCCCGCGTTTGAGGGAGGGAGGAGGCGAAAGGAACAAAGAGTTCGACATGCCAGAAGTTGTGCAGGCGCGAAAAACACACAGGCACCCGTATGAATCATTGTCACCATTAAACATGGAGGTAAACCGATTCGAAAACGATAAAGAAATGCAATGCGAGGGGACATTTGAGAGGGGAAACCAATCTCTACACTCCTCTGCCTCCTGCATGAACGACATCGTACTCCTGTGTTATTTCAAATAGCTGATTCTCCAGCTTTGCCCTGAAAGGGTGTTGCGGCTCCATGAGCGTGAAGAGTGAGTTAACGGTGGACAAATCACGCATGGCCCTCGTGTTCGCTACAGTCGCCTCAGGGATGTCGGCACGAAGTTGTTGCACTTCGAATGGTGCATGTTTAAACCATCTATGAGGAAACCCACGCCAACTCCCCCGCTCCACTGGTTTTCGGTATCTGTGAACCCCATCACGCCGATGATCTCGATAGACTTTTCCCGCTGATTCGATGATCCTTTGAACAACAGGTTTAGTGAGAAGTAACAAGAGTTTCTCACCGAATTGGAGAAACAGCTGTGTTGCCTCCTCATACTCCTCCTTTGTTCTATAACAGTTCCTTCGCCGAAGAATTTTCGACCCCCGCTCATGAAGAAGCCGACGTTTGTTCTCCGGGACGGTCTCACGGAAGCCGCGAGCGCAGCGTTTTTGAAACAAGCAGCTCGTCCCATCAGGGTCCGTTTTCTGTAAGTAGTTTATCATAGCAAAGCACAGGTCATGTATCTCCTGTGATGCAGCCTCTAATTCGTCAAAATCGGAGGCAAACGTATCTTCAGTGAAGGAAGACTGCTGATCATGCACAACCACATCGGGTGAATGCAGATCCCTACCAGATTGGTTTCCGCACGGCGTTACATCCCGCTGCTGGGAAACTCGCCTCACTGAAGTTAAATAAGGAATAGCAGACGCTACAAACACTGGGCGTGTAAAAAATAACCGCAGACCCTTCATTTACCCTTATTCACCTTTTCAAATAATTTCCCCCGCAAGCCCACACCAAAACCAAGTGAAAAATGTTTGTTTATTTACATATGCGCACAGAAATCAAGAGAGAAGGGATGGAACATTCATTCAGGACAGCACAAAGCAGGGTTCAAACCCGAGAACGGCCATCGAAGGGACGAAGTAAATTTTGTGCTACGGTGTAATCAGGTATTTCATTTTCTTCAACGCTCCGTCTCGTGTATGTGAATAAGTAAACAGTTAAACGCTAAGAAGAACCTCGACAAGCTGCATCCGAGTGTTGCATACGCCGGCACAACAAATATCTGGAGGCACTCTCTCCCCACCGGTGTGCTCCTCCAGCGTGAAGCCAAATGTAATTGTCAGTCCGTCACTCGGCCACCATCATTTTACGCCTTTTGTCCTCGCAACAATTTATCAAGACACGAGGGCACTACCGTTGCGTGATCCCCGTCTCTCTGGAAGGCAACATCCACAAAACCGTGTTCCGGTTTTAGCTGCAGTTGAGCCTTAGCGCATACAAGAAGAGAATCAACAAGGTTGCTAGGGACAGGCACTTCAACCACGGAGCTAATCCCTGTGCTACTACTCGGTGATGAAAAACATTTTAGTCGCCTCATGGCACTTAAAGGCTGCGTAACACACATGGCCTCGAGCTCCTGTATGGTTCCGCATTCCACGTAAAAAGCGGGAGTCGAAAATGCAAAGCAAACGTGCAGCGAAGAGAGCGACTGCAACAATGACGACGGTTCGCTCGCTGCGCCAAAAGTGTTTGGGAGGCGTTCCCCGTCTCTAAATCGGAGTATTGTGAGGGCGGGAGCCTCATACAGGGAGCTCCTCAGTGCGTTAAGAAATGGTAGGGCTCGTTTCCTCAAGGCAGAATTCCACACTTTCGATGCTTTCACGAAGGCAAATCGCCGGAGTGTGTGTACACGAAGCTTGTGACGGATATCATACACAAGTCGTTGTGATTCAGTTACGATGTCACACCGTGATGCGGGCACGCCGAGCATGTTAGCAAGATCGGTGCATGCAGAGAGAAGATCCGTCACATAACAAGACGAGTCCAACCCCATGCCAGGCATCCAAAAACCACAACAACCATCGAAAGGTTTGCCTTTAGTTGAATCAAATGCACTACTGGAATCAGCGGAGGCATTAGCTCCCTGCTCTCTGCAGTTGCTTGCGCAGATCACTCGATCCAGCGCAAAACTGTCCAAAAGGCACACCTCACGGTTGCTATGGTTTGGCTCAACATGGGACGGTAAACAGCTGTCGCTAAATGTGTGTTGCCGCAGGATCGCAGATTCGTACGATGTAATGTATCGTTCAATCAACGGAATAGCCAAGAGAATTCTACACAACGCATCGTCCCTCTCAGTTGGATCCTCCACAACCTGGCAAAGTGCAACTGCTTGAGAGAAGCATACAAAAACCTGGTCCAAATCGTGACCCACACTTTCGAGGTTGTTGAGGGTATCTCTCAGCATGTGCTGCTGATCCGTGCCACCTGCACATATTTGTTTCCCTTCAGTGATGTCGAGAAGGTGGCGAATGTGCCGCTGAAAAACATGTGCGGTCACATCATCCGCTGGGATAGAACACAAGGTTGAACCAAGTTCATACACAGAGTCCAGAGGTATGTCCAACTTCCGTACGCTTGGCGCTAAAAAGCACCCGAACGCCTTAAAAACGGTGGAACACGGAGAAACTTTTCCCGGTTTAGTTTTTAGTTCAGGAACGACATTGCTCAAGCACTGTAGTAAGATCTCACGCTTCTCCACCGTCGGTTCTTCCAAAAGCGACAGAGACAAGGAACGGATCTCTGAAATGCTCTTCACATCGATACAAATGTTTTTATCGGCGAAGCGGACGTGCCGCTTGACAAGAGACGCCAGTTTCCCCTCCGTCAACCCATCAGAATTGCAAAAGATACTTTCCTGTCGGTTGTAGTGTGTCATGGTGTTCATCTGTTCTGCGATATTTCGCTCCTTTAACGCCCATAATGATGCCGGGGAGATGTTCCACCGCTCTTCTAAAACTTCAATAATGTTATTAAAGTTCCTGTCACCATAATTATCAGCGAACCATCCCATACAAGGTTTCCCATCATGCATAAGCACCACATCGCAAAGAATGTCTGTATGTGATTCCCTTTCGGTGGTGCTCAACCCCTGAAGGTTGTGAATACCCGCGCCATCTGCCAGACGATTCATAACGTCTTTAATAGCGGGTGTAGCACTCATGCCAATGCCGAAACAAATGTGTTCTACACATTGAACGAAGAAATCGCGCTCTCTGTCACTGAGACACGCCACATTTGCCCAAAAAGATGGAAACGTTTTCACTGGTGGTTTCCCCAACCACGTGGTGTCACATCTCAGGGGCCAGACATTAACAAAACGAATAAGAAAGGGTCGAAGACCAAACTTGCCATCGGCTGCAGTGGAGAGCTTCCATTTTTGCCATA
>NW_027124354.1:11570-14575 GCF_001457755.1 Trypanosoma equiperdum | reverse complement strand
CTACCTGCTTCTTGCACTACGTCACATGCATTCCATACAATATGAATCAAAGCATGATTAAATAAACAAGGAGAAATAAAGGGGATGTTAACAACAACCATCATACAGGTATTCAAGGCACACACACACATACAAGTACTAATAAATTACCAATAGTGGAGTTTAGAAACGCCACGTTACTCACCAACAACCTCCGGTGGCGGCAAGGCGCATACTATCGAGAGATTTAGTGCAGGTAGAGAATGGTTGCAGAAATCACAATAGTCAGATTCTCAGAAAGGACGAACAAATACACCAACAACCAGTTAATTCCATCCAACCCTTCACAAACTTCACTGGGTTGCCACCTTCTTAGCCGGGCCCATTATGCGAGTGCTTGTGAAGAGCTGTACGTCCTCGTCTGTCACCAATTTCCGTTTCTCCTGATGAGTTTTCGTGATGGCCGTTATTGTGTTAATTAATAACTTCTTCACCTCTCCTGTCATGATACGACCTAACATATACTCCTTCTTCACTCGCGCGAGCTCTTCATCATCTTCAAGAAAAAAAGACAGCCACTGTATAGGAACATCCACCTCCACGTTGGCGCCAAGAAGAAAGTGCTCTTGCTTGGTTGCCCCACCGCCGCTAAAGGCATGTTTGTTAATTTTATCCTTCACCATCTTTTCTGTATCCGTCAACAGCACTGCAGTACCGGAAGATGAACTCATCTTTCCTTTTGGGCCACTTAATCCGGGGAAGAACTTGGAATGAATCACCGCCGGCTTTAAATAACCGAGACGTGGGGCGATGTCACGTGTCAGGCGGAAATATGGATCCTGATCAATGGCCTGTGGGATGAGACAAAACACATTTCCCATCGATGGTGGAAAGATATGAGGAAAAGCTGCTGAGAAAGATGGTGCAGCCTGTATAGCAGGAAACATCCAGCGGCCACAGTTGTCTTCCATTGCAAAACCAAAGCAACCACGTACTTGACTCGCAGTGAAGGCCCTCTCAATCTTGGCAACGGTACGGTACATGCATCCCATATAATCAAAGTCACGGAAAATGAAAGTTAACTCGGGGTCGAACCCCATAGCGATAATATCTTTTATATTTTCTGTTGTCATGGCCTCGACTTGTTCCATTGGGATATTACGGAAATAAAACTTCTCATCATCTGTCATTTGTATCACGAGGGGTACCCTAAAGGAGTCCTGAAGCCACTTAGTAAACATGAAAGGAATCAAATGACCCATATGCATGGACTCGCTGCTTGGACCTCTGCCAGTGTAGAGATAAAAAGGTTGACCGGACTCGTACACGTCCAATAGAAGGTTCAAATCCCTATGGGAAAAGAAAATTCCTCGACGGAGGAAATGATGCGGTTTCTTCCCCAGAACCCGTTCAATCCGTTCCAGCAATGCCTCATCGATGGCGTGACTTCCAAAGTCTTTTATTAGTTTATCATAATTTACGTCACCCTCGACAGACCACGGTGTTACAACGGCTTCAGTCATTTGTTATTTGTTATTTATTTATTTTTTCTGTTGGATCTTCTCTTTTTCTCTCTCTCTTTCTTTGTTTGGGGTATTACGATGAGTGGTTACGTGTTGAGCTATGAAACTATTTCACAAACGTGAGTTTCCGCTGCACCACTTCCCTTCCCTTCACTCCACCACCCTTTTCTCTTTTTCTCTTTTTTCTTTGACCTTTTCCCAGCTTCCTTCACATTGTCAGAGTTTGATATCGAAACCAAGTGATGAAAATCAAAGAGAAAAGATATTGATAACTCATCCGCTGCTCAAAAACAACAACAACAATTTGTCGTTGGGTGTGTGCGCAATGTGCAGTGCCAAAGCAGCAGCAACGAAAAGAAGTAAAGCAATAGCATATATGATAGAATGGAAGAGGAAAATAAATGAGGCGCCAAATTTAATAACCAACACAAAAAGGCCGAATGAATGGTGGAACTCGTGAGTGAAGATGTGGCCCTAAGCTTTTCACTGCATGCTATAAAACAACAACAGCAACAACAACCAGACACCTCCCTTTAGCGCAGAGCGGAGAAGAGCATCAACGACTAAACTTCATCGCTCCGGTGAAAAACATCCCGAAATCTCTCCTGTACACGGTAAAAAAAAAACAAACACAACAACAACAACAACAATGGAAACCACAAAGGGAAAGTGATGGCGACTTCATACTTTATGGTACGCAACGAGCAATAGCATGATCATTAATACAACGATAAGAAATATAAACATCTTGTCACGTCCAGATCTCTGTTGGCTATCACGCGCCTGTTGAAGATGTCCCACCGCATTCCTCGTCGCAGCGGACGACCTCGTAACATTTTCCTCGATAATTTCCAAACCCACACCCTGCTCTGCTACTAATGAGTTAATGTGATTAAATAACTCATTAATATCCCTTACACTCTCTGCTATCTCTGATGTCTCACGGACCCTCTCAGCCATGATTTCGTTATGGAGATCATCCTCAAATGCCTGCCGCTGCGCAGATCCCGCAGTGGCTCCACGTGGTAATAAACTTTCTCCCTCATCATCAAAATCATCCACATCACTTCCATCACCAGTCCCAATCCTCACACGTGTCGTTGCACTGTTCTTTCGTAATGATTCTTCCAGTGAAATGCACTTTTTATAGAAGACATCACATGATTTTTTGTAGTTTTCTAGCACAACTTGAGCCTCCGTACTGAGTTTCACTCCCTGTCCACGCAGCTGCGTGGGATGCAGTCGCATATATTTTTCCAGAAAAGCCAAAGCATCGTGAACGGCATGCACATCTTTCGCATTTGCTGCACTTGTTACTTTCTTTACCTTATCTCTCTCTTGCGCAATGTCACGTAAGGTGACAAGTTTATTTGTGCTGCGCTTTATTTGGGAGGTACTGCGTTCCAGCGATTGCAACGCATGCGTCAGCATATCACAATTGCGCTGCCAACTTGGATCGTCCATGTATACTTGCAAAAATGAAACGTTCACACCTACCCTTTC
>NW_027124354.1:11394-11539 GCF_001457755.1 Trypanosoma equiperdum | reverse complement strand
AAAAAAAGTTAACAATCAAATAGCCACGTAAAAATGTGTGTGTGTGTATGTGTGCGTGGAGGCATGAAAGTACAGCAAATCACCAGAGAGCGTTAAATTCACCACCAAATTTTAGTTGGCACTGGAAGGTTCCCATGGATAATAT
>NW_027124354.1:6968-11345 GCF_001457755.1 Trypanosoma equiperdum | reverse complement strand
TTTTTTTTTTGATGGTGATAGCCATATTATTTTCTCCTCCCCTTTCATGTGAAAACAACGGAAGTAATGAATTTGACATTCGAAAACCCCCTCACATACGCCTTTAAACCCGTAAATTTTCAAATTTTCCTGACAACTTCATCTCACCTTTACCATCAGGAGGAACCGCTGCGCCCTGATTGGAGTAACCGAAGCGTGTCCACGTGGTAAAATGAAAGTGTGCCTCCGCTGTCCACAAAAACGACAAAAAAATCCGTACAACCCAACTGCCTCAATCCATCCACCAAACTGACAACTTCATGAAGCACATCTGATGTAAATTCCACATCTTCTGCAACAGGAACCGGCACAAATGCCTTTACGCTTTCGTTCCAACAACTTATCACTACATGCGAGTTATTAACTGCCTCAAGTCGCGACTCGTAAAGCGGAAGACGCTCCTTCACATCCTGCAGTACGAGATGACAAATTCTTACATCGTCAATCATACAAATACAATGTACTAAACATCCAATATCACGGGAAGGTTAAACTAAAACCCCCTAATGGGAAGAATCAAATTGAAATGGAACATATCGAAAAAAAAAAGAGAGAGAGAAAGAGTAGGAGAAAAGCAACTGCTACAGCGACTGCAGTGCAGGTAATGGAAATAAACAGAGTTGCTTAGGGACCAACGAGGGGGGGGGAATAAATGGAGGAAAATATGAAATGAAATAACTGTAGGAGGGAAAGTGGTGCCATTGTTGTGGCGGTAGAGTGAGAGAAAGGGAAAGAACCAACGAAAAAGGGAAAAAGAAAAAAAAACAACTCCAACAGTAAACAACACACAAATACACACCGAAGTGTCGTCTTATTTCGATTCTCACCATTCCGTGTGACCTCTCATCCCCACTCTCAGCCCTTTTTTTTTCTATCTCGGACTTTTGCCTTTCTCATTCATTCATTAATTCATTTGTTCTTTTTTTTGTTTCCCTTTTGTATTGAGCCGCATCCTAAAGTGATATCCCCTTCACCATCATTTGAGCACCGAATCACGGAGAAACAAAAGATACCAAAAACAGTACGCCCAGTGGAAGCAAAAATACCGAACATATCAAGAGAGAGAGAAAGAAAAAAAGGGAGGCAAATATGAGGCAATGTCAAAACAAAAGAACCAAATCACTCACACGTGAATGCATCTGTGGCTTATCCTCCCTTTTCATTCTCACGTGCACACGCACACGTTTGAAAACGCAACAGCAAACATTACCTCATTTGGGTGAGTTGTTCAATACGTTTTTGATATGCGTCAACGTAATGCCGCGCAATCTCATCAATGGGCTCAGTGATGCCAACACCTCGCAAAGTGGATATTTTGTAGAACTTCATCTTATTTGCATTTGCGAGATCTTTCCCCTGCCGGTCCGTCACTTCAGCCTTATCACTGAGGTCGGATTTATTTGCAATGAGAATTCCAACACTCTCTTTACTGTTCGTCCTCACCTGATTCACCCAACGTGCGCAGGCCTCAAATGTAACTTTATTGGAAACATCGTACATGACTATGAACACTGCAGTGTTTTGTAGGTACGAAGAAACCATAGGTTCATACTCGCGCTGGCCTGACACATCAAATATTATCATTTCCACCGTATTATCATCATCAACAGGAACCTCCTTTACAATAAAGTCGCAACCCAACGTCATGAGGTAATTCTTAGGAAATGTTGTGCCGTTGCTGTGAAGCATTTGCACAAATGCAGTTTTCCCGACCGTTGGTGCGCCAACTACGGCCACCTGAAGACGCAAGTTTACCATGAGACCTTCCTCTCTTAGTTTTGACAAACAACTACGGCCTCTACGATGAGGAATTGCTCTTTGCTAAGCAAAACAAATGGATATCAACCGGAGCAAAGAAGGGAAAACAAGACGAACTGTGCACATTTTTTTATGCCAAAAAAGGTAAAAAGTGCATGATCGTAATTACTTGGCATTTCATTGATGCACGTACACACGGAGTCTGGTACCAACAGTCGTTAAAAATTCTCACGAAAGCAGGAAGTAGAGAGAGAGAGAGAGAGAGAGAGAGACGTGTGTGTGTGTGTGTGTGTGTGTGTGTGTGTGCAAGACTGGAAGCATACAAACGCATAAATGAAAGGAGAGTACACCTGAATGTTATCAAAAGGTAACTCTCGCCTTTGCGGCTCTTCAATTCGTCGAAGAAAATATAACGTGAGGTCGGTTCAACACAGTGAGGACAAACACCACAAAAGACAAAGCAAAGAAAAAAAAAGTGGTCAGACACAATGTACCACACGTAAACAGAATCTTCTCACCACTTTCACACGCACTTTGCACATACGTCACTATATTCCTTTAACACCTCGTATTTGAAGCATCCGCAACGGAAAAAATATTTGAGAATAAATGACACCATCTCAGAGAGAGAAACCAAACAGAGATATGACGGCGTTCTTTTCACTGTCTTCCGCATTCCCCCCACGGCCACGGCTATCCCGCACAGCAGCCCGCTCCAAGTCGGTGGTTTGCATGAGGGACGACGGCAGCTTCCAGAGGCGGACGGAGCCACTGACGTCCCCCGTACAAATCCAATCCGGTGAAGCATGATTAAAAGTAACACACATCAGTGCAGCGCCATCTGTCCCAGCTTCCAACGTTACTACAGGCTTAAGTTGCGATTTCTGCAAGTCATATATATGCAGGAATGAGCTGCGCGAAACCACAGCAATAACACTGGGTCTAAAAGGACTAAACCGCGCAGCATAAAGGAAATGTTTCGACTCCGCAGACGGCTCTAATGTGGCAACTGCTGCCGTTTCTAGCAGGTTGTACAGCCGAGCACTGCCATCAGAAGAACAAGTGAGGCAGAGATTGTGAAAGAAAGGCGAGGTATCAACGCACTGCACAGGACCCCTGTGAGAGGACAACCAATCAAGTTCAAGAGAAACCTCCGACTCTCCAGCTCGAGTTGGAAGGGCAGCAAGGACGCCAGGACGGGCTCGGCCAACATCACCATTTTCAAGACCAATGACGAGAACACTGTCGCTCGATGGTGTGATGCGACCGGCGGAGCCCCCGGGACGGGAGAAACAAGCGGACTGCACACCAACCGTTGCTCCTTTCCTGGTTTTAATGATAAATGCGGCTGTTGGTTGCGCCATTTTATTGCCCATAGTCCAAAAGAGGATACGACCATCCTGGCCCGCGGAACAAAGCGTGTACCGATGGGAATCACGCGTCTCCTGTAAGTTTTCAGTCCACTGCAGGAATGTCACGGGCTCTCTGTGCGATGTTGAAGATCCGTCTGCTGTCATCTCTATCGGTGTCGCATCCGTCACATTTTTATAAAGTACCACCTCACCACTGTACAGTCCCACTGCCAACACTGTTGCCTGTGATGGATGAAATGCAACACATGTGACGAAGGAATCAGTTTCCATCATGTGATGCGGTTCATTAACGTTTACATCATTTCGTGACAAGTTCCATATACCAACCATGCCTGTATCATTACACCACCCTGCGGTATCCACTTGGCCGTATGCAACGGCTAAGAGTGTTCCGCTGGAGTTAAAACTCACGGATAAGGCGTGAAGATCTCTTTCCTCGGCATACGACGCCCGGAAAGTTGCAACAGCAGAGAGTTCAGTGCTCTTTTTCGTCCAATTCGGCTCGTAGTTGTCAAACGCACTGTTTTTCACATTGCGGTATAATATAGCAAGGACGTCTTCCCTCGCCGCCTCCAGGAAATCAGCCAGAGCCTCCTCGCTGTAATTCACTCCAGCATAAACATATTGCAGCCCATCGATATTTGCCTGGATCTGAGGTTTCTCGTGGCCAACTTGTTTGTCGCTTCGGTTGACTGCCTGAAGAGCGCTAATCGCTGTTTGTGTTTCCATATCTTGCATCTTAAGCACACCCGTCTGACATTCACATTGTTTGTACGTAACATTTGCGCGGGAAGTTGAGGGAATATGAACTTCACCTGTTATTTGATCCTTGAAATTACACGGAATGGGCATCTCTTCACTAGAAAAAAATTGCCTTAATAGCCCCTGTAATGTAGTGTTCACAGTATTCACTACTTTTTTTTTTTGCAATTCTTTTCGCGTCTATTCGCCCTACCGCACTTCCGCGTGCTCCCCCTTTGGTGATACAAGCACCCTTAACCAATAAAATAAGAAAAAAAACTCTATCAAATGCTCAACCTTTACTACATTACGAAGAACAACGGAGACATGACACAGCAGCAAGTGATAATAATAATAATAATAGAACTGACGAAATAGTGATAGCAACAAAAGGGATCACACGTAAATAAGAGAATTAAACACGCCCCTTCACAGCTCCCCTAAACCGCTTAGCACGTTACCTATA
>NW_027124354.1:3672-6958 GCF_001457755.1 Trypanosoma equiperdum | reverse complement strand
ACATTACGAAGAACAACGGAGACATGACACAGTAGCAAGTGATAATAACAATAATAATAGAACTGACGAAATAGTGATAGCGACAAAAGGGATCACACGTAAAAAAGAGAATTAAACACGCCCCTTCACAGCTCTCCTAAACCGCTTAGCACGTTACCTATGGTTACTTCTCCCTGTTAATAATGCAAATAAACGCACAGAAACAAACACAAAAAAGAGAGGGGCACTTGTATATAATTTCTCTTTCTATTTTTTTTTAAAAAATACCGGAATCAATTCCGACTTCCCAGCTCCTTCAAGTCATGATGATAATTTAAAACTGTTCCACCACTAAGCACGATTAGATACAAGTGCAGAGCACTCAATCAACCCAGCGTTATGAAGAGAATCACATTCAAGGGACGATCGAAGAAACAGCCGCTGAGCGACGGTAAAATTGAAACAAAAAAGGAACAAAAAGAGGGAAACAACATATATATCTGTATTCATTTGTAGTACTGTATTCGTCTGTGTCTGCAGCAGTGCTGAGTGATGGAAGCACGTTCACACATTGAGAAAATCCAACAGGAGAGGCGGTGATTAAAGCAAAAGGAATGGTAGCGATCACACGCCCATCGCACTCACCATCAATTTATCAGACACGAAACATTCATTGTTATGGAGAAAAAAATGAAAATGATATCATCATCAAAAGGTTAATTCAACATTTGTTTTGAAGGCCAAATATTTGACCCCATCGGGGGGAGGGTGAACACTACCGCAACGCTGGATCTTAAAGCACACGAAAATAACAAAAGCAAAAAAAATCACCAACCACTACATCAATATGACGCGAGAGTATTTTCTATGATTAAAATATTAATAATGGTGACGCCATCCAACCCCCAAAATATATTAACCTTAAAATACCTTTTAATATCTCACGCACCACATTGGTTTATCGCTATTGACTGCAGGCTACCCCTACCTTGTCATCCAAAGTAATAAGCGTACACTCTATATCCATCACAGCCTTTAAAACAAGTGCGTAATTCTCTGTGCTATTTAGTGGAGCGTCATGCTTTTCGCAAAGTGTCAACTTCGTCTTCAGTAGTTTGCTGAGGGATCGCACCTGAGTCATTACAGCACTATTCGTACTCATTGTAGTGATGACTTCTTTTATATAAGCGCCTGGCCGCGCGAACCCACCGGGCGTAAGCGCTCGTAGCAGTGTGCCGACAAGTTCGTCGTTATCCACCGGCGCCTGCAACATTTCAATGCTTTTGCCCAGGACGTGTGCAACGGTGGCCGCGGTATCAAGCTGGTCAATATGTGTAGTGGCAACGTCTATGACATTCGTTGTTGAAGGGAATGAGCGCTCAAGGTGGTATTTGTACACAACCAAACGGTTCCTTAGTAAGGCACTATCCGGCTTGGCGTCACCATACTCCCGACTGTTGTCGTATGTGTACGTCATATACTCAAATTTATTGAGGGAAGCATTTCTATCGTAACTGTCGGTGAGCTTCCGCCTACCACTGGAAAAGCATGGGTTGACTTCACACACGCTTAATAAACAGCAATTTTCCGGTGGTAATTTCGAAGCTTCTAAAGCTCCCATATCTTTTTGTTCCTCCGCCATTTCCGTAACAACAAGAGGAGTGGCGTCTTTGAGAAGGGGCCTAACGAAGTCTTTGCTACATTCCAAAAACTGCTCCAACTTAGTTTTAGCTGGCATTTTAAACACGCATTTTAGAGGCAGGCTGTATCCGTTTTGCATGGATTCGTTACCATCCATCTCATGTAACTCAACTTCTGCCCGGTTCATGCGAGCCCAAAGCAAAAAGTAACAGTGATTCTCCCGCTTTTGTCG
This sequence comes from Trypanosoma equiperdum, assembly GCF_001457755.1. Classification (NCBI taxonomy): domain Eukaryota; phylum Euglenozoa; class Kinetoplastea; order Trypanosomatida; family Trypanosomatidae; genus Trypanosoma; species Trypanosoma equiperdum. The sequence goes on along the minus strand of NW_027124354.1, from coordinate 5,106 downwards.
ATCTTCTTTAGAAACCGCATAACAACCGTCCGCCATCGCTGAGTGGATTGAGGCGGCAGCTTTGAAGTCATTCAACAAACGGTAGTAACGCTCAACAATGCTTAACACACCTACAGAGAAGATGTTATAATGATCCTTATCTAACAGCGACGCAGCCCCTCGCAACACTTCTACATGTCCTGAAAGTGACAAGCAGGGGTCGCTAGGGAGAACCCTCAACTCCGACACCACCGTATACAAAACATCACCAGTAAGAAGTGTGTCCACTTCAGGAAGAAGCCGCGCGTAATCGTGCCAGAACACGTGGGAGAACACAATAAATGGTATGCGTGCTCCTCGTGACTCCTTTCCTCTTACTTGGTAGAAGGCTTCTGTTAGACGAAAACAAAGAGCCGCTACAAACAACAAAACAATGCCTGCCTCCCCCATGTTGTTGTTCGCTTTGTGCAGTTCATGAAGGCGCTGAAACCATCTGAGGCATTCATGCACTGCACCCACCCTCAACAGTTGCACGGCAAGTTTGAAGTGTTGGAGCGCCTTCGCCTCCTTCAGCCGAAGAGATTCGGTCTGCATCAGTTGCCGAACGCTACCGAACAACATCATGGATATTTCCCTCACTGAAGCCAGCTCCTCTGCGAATGAGGGTGGTTCATTACAGTTGTTGCTGCCCTGTTCGCTTCCAACAATAGCACTTGTCCTACGGTTTCCTACAAGTGATGCGATTCCATTCACACCGTTGCTGATAAGGCAAGATGGTATCGGGCTCATCCGCTCGACAGAAGTAAATGGTGACTCTCCACAATGCCGGCGCCCTGCGGTAACCTCATTACCGGGGGTTTCTGAGTCAGCTTCACAGCGCTTTACATACGACTGGGAAAATGGGGGGAAATTGTCTCCCGACTGTTGAGCTTTTCGCACTAAGTTCGAGAGATGGAGTTCGAGAAAACCTCCAGCTAAACGAAGGTCACGCTTTTTAGACTCCGCCACGTAAACCGTTGCGCTGAAGATCGGCGCCTTGATTTTTGCGACTGACCTGCACCCCGTGTAACAGGCGTAGCACATCAGGAACAGCACCTCCTCCGCCATTGAACGCACATGCACCGAACAACTACTCATCAGACTCATCACAAGTACTGCCATACCGCTGCACATCCGCGAAGTGGAACACAAAATCTCCGGAAAGATAGAATGAGCAACTTCCAGTAGGGCACAGGAACCAATCTGAAGGGCGGCTGTTGAATTTCCAAGATGCAATACACCTTCTAACAAATGAAAGAACGGGAACACAATTGGATCCACTTTCTCAGTTCGGAGACTCTTTAGTGCATCAGGAACAGCATGGAGGACTGCGCTGCACACATATGCACCAATTGCAGCAACAAACGTTGACATGCGCGCATCCCACTCCCGCATCCATTGGGTTGGTTCCTTAAC
>NW_027124354.1:0-3657 GCF_001457755.1 Trypanosoma equiperdum | reverse complement strand
GTAGCGAAAGAGGTGTTGCGCATCACTTACAAGGCTCAAAAGACCAGAAATTACGTCACTGTCGCGCTCTCCCTTCAACCAATTTCGTAGACGACCTGGTGGTGCATAATAAATTATCCAAAGTATCGAAACACAGAGTTGACGCTTGTCCTCAATTGTAGCAACAGACTCTGTCTTCTCACACATTTGCACATACGCTTTCCACCGAAGTGAAACCTCTCGTACCAAAGCAAGGAGTTGCGAGGCCATCCAGCGCAAACAGGTTGCGGGGTAACGCACACCATTTGTCACACGACAAATGAATTTGTAGAGCACGTCCGAAGATGAGGAACGCACGACCTGGCTTGGACTGGAGAGTAAAAGCGAGAAGGCATGTACTAATATACGAGTAAGAAAGACGGGTTGGGTGTATGACGAAGAAGGAATCATCAACGTAACGACATCCACGTCGTCAAGAATGATACTCATAAACGTGCCCAATCCCTCCATATCTTGCCGTTTTTCGAAGAACTCCACGATTCGTTGGGTGATGTTAAGCACCTTTCCGCGATCACAGAAATTAAACAGATTCCTCGTAAAGAGTGCCGTGCGCCGAACAAGGACATCATCGATTCCAAAACCGTCAAGAACGTCAAGAGCTTCTACGCAGAGGTCACCAATAATCGAGTAGAAACCGGGGTCCAACAACTTCGCTCGAGGAATGCTGGGGTTCTCCAGTGCCCAGATGTAAATAGAACGCAATATCACACCGAATAAAAACCACGACAGATCTGCCATCCGCTTGCGAATGTTCCTCTTGTCTTGTTCACGGTCGTCCTTCGCAGTTTTATCCCCAGCACCTTGGTCAGTGTTCTCTGAATGCGGTCTACACGCCACCAGTAGATGTAACCATGTCTCTGCAAATCCGGCGTAGAGGCGTTGCTTCTCTCCATTATACAGTAAATCATTAGTAAGATGGTGATAGAGAAAGCGGGTTACGGAGGTTTTGGAAACACCCCGTGCTGAGTGCTGTTTTTGACGCGAACGGGTTGTAAGATCATAATGCTGCGTTTTGATTGTAATGTCAAGAAGTACCTCCAAAGCTGCGGTTCGACAGGGTAAACTGACACTTTTCGACGGTGAACTGATCAGCGACAGTATGAAGAACGAAAGAAGTGGATAAAAAGCTAGAATCTCCGCCAGAGGAAGTTTCCGCATTTTACGGATCAAACTGCTGTGAATTGCGTCATCATCGGACCTATAGATATCTTTCAAATTCCCGGAAACGCGGAACAAGTTATCATTACGCAAAATACTCTCCAACGAAGCCGGCATCTCCTTCAGTAAACTGGCAATGATGGCATTAGAGGCATGAACAGAGGTACGTGTCTGCGTACTGACAGACAAGACAGGGATACCACCATTAAGGTGCGCCTCGTCAGCTGCCTCGGAGAATTTATCTAGATATGATTTTTCCGACCCTTCAAGTACTTGATCCGCTGCGATGAACTTGATGGTCCACTCGTCCTTCACCCGCACCACACCGTTATGGATAATAGGAAATGCTGCATAACCAACCTTGTGCATTTTCTGCATTTCTTCTGAAGAATTGTCCATTTTCTTACAGCAGGCATAGAGGGTGATAAATATATGGAACTTTTCGCCAAGATGGAGTGGCAGTTGCACCTTAAACTCATCGCTCAACGAAAAGTCAAGAGAATTGTGAACAGCTGAGGCCCACACGGACGTCTGCAGTGTCTTTGCTGATAGCCTGTTCCCGTACAAAAGCGGTAGGTTTTCACCAGACAATGATGTGTCGTTGTCTCTTACATTGATCTCCATGACAAATGTGCGGTGCGTCGAGGGAACAGTTCGTAATATCCCAGTGCTTACCAGTTTCACCCTGTCAAGACGAAAGTAGTACACATTATGATAAGAGTTGAAAAACCCTGAGTTTAGTATGGGTATGATGCAAGGAACAAATCGGCAAGTTTCCTCCTGTACTTCGGTATCGCTTCGGGTGCACACCTTGATAATCGTCTCATTTTCCTCAGGAAGTGGTTCATCATGCTGGGACGGGAACTCAACTTCGCATCCCTTACAATGCTTCAAGCTGAAAGAAGCGAAGAAAGGGAGTGTGGCTAATGCTTTCTGCGCACGCTCATTTTCTACCAATTGAAATAGCTGTGCATCGGGCACCCCTCTTTGGTACAATTTGGTAGTCTCCAACGTTTCAACCACACTCTTATTCTTTACACAAGGCATCATGTACCAGCCAATTTCCTCAAAAATATCAGATTTCATGGCAAGCAGCTGTGTGTTCTGCTTCATAAGAGTAACCTGCTGGCTTTTGTAGCGGTCGGGTCTGCTGTAGAGGTCTACATAACTGTCCTGATCCTCACAGCAGGGTCGGTACACACGCATAACGAGGTAAAGGGAGGCGAAGAACTCTTGTGGAATAAAAGCCATCGCTCGACTTTCTCTGTTGAGTTCACTGCGCTCCTTGTGAGGGTAGAAAATGTCGACACACGAATCAAAAAAAAATGTCTCAGACACCTTTAACTTGGTACTGGAGCCCATACTGTAGAATGCCACCGATACAATGACAGGATCTATTGCATCCTTGTGTACCTCGAGGAGTCGACTCGCGATAGACGTACATTCAACACGAAGCAGAACGCCGGAGTCAAAGGCTTTCATTGCGGGAACTGGCTTGTTAGTTGCGATTTCGTGTGCCCATATATACGAAGACGTCTCCCCAGTCACATGTGTAGGAAGTTGTCTCACACCATCCCTAATACCGGGGACAGGATCAAGGGAGAACCCGCATGCCTGCTCCCACACTTGAACAGGGTCACCAAGGGTAAAACGGGAGAGCGCAGCTGCCACGAGGTTATTTTGGTTAGTCCTTAGTTTCTGTTCCTCAACAAGTTGCTCATCAGGGCTATTGTGAGGTAAATTTCTGTCTTCCGTTGTAACCGTAGTGTCGGACATTAGTTCATTCTCGAAGAAGAACCGCGATTCGCTAAAAGCCCTCTCACCACCTTTAGCGCTCCTTTCGCGCTTAGCCACTCTCCTGGATACCAAGGCGTGGGAAGCAATGACGACCTGTTTGCTTCTGAAGAAACCAATTTGAATGTTTTGTGGGGAAAAGACACCACCTCCACTCTCAAGAGGAGGATACAGACAACGCCCAGGCTCCCGTGCCGTCTCGTGGTGGTGAAGTTCCAGGTAGCGGACGTGGATATCCGATTCAGCGTAACCCATGCGCAGCAGCTCTTCCTCCATGCAAATTTCAAACTCATCATGGCATGGAATGTTATTTGTTAACGGATGTTTCAAGGGCACTGTTTTGGAACAAGAACGGCCGGTCAAGTGATCACTACGCGCGTTATCACTTGCCGATGATGTATCACCTTTACCCATAAATGCATCGCAGTTATCCCCTCCCACAGAAACTTCAGAGGAACTTATACCAACAAACGAATACGAAAGACAATCATCTAAAGCTGAACCTGTGGGCCCCTCAATTGCTGAAACTGCTGCATCTTCATCAGCCCTAATCCACCTACAACCATCGTCACATTGGATGGGTCGTTTCACGGAAGAGTCTTTACTTTCAAGATGTGCTTCTTCCTCAGCTCTGAGACGTGCTTCCTCCTCAGCTCTGAGACGTGC
>NW_027124352.1:1943-2694 GCF_001457755.1 Trypanosoma equiperdum | reverse complement strand
AGCAGCAGGTGCAACCAACCTAGACGCGGTACCAAGCACACAGCCTAATCAACCACTACGCTACTACAAAGCAGCCTACAACGCGGTGAATAAATTAAAACAAGGAACGGCATTTGCACCACAGCCTATCGACCCGAAGAAAATAACCAGCCTTTAAAACAGCCAAAGCTTCAAAACAGCTGTCAAAAACGTCTTATTAGGCCAAGATGGTGACTACACAGCCAGTGACGAACCAGCAGTAACGAAAAAAATAAATCAAGTTTATAAAGAACAGGACTCTGATTTCCAAGAGCAGTTTTGAGGGAAATTGGAACAAGTAGGCGTCCCAAAAGAAGCTGGTGGTGGCCCCAACACAAAACTTTCTCAAATGCAGTCACTTGACAAATTGCAGCAAGCTTTACAATACTTCACGCACCAGAGAGAAACCATATTAATCAATAAGATCAACCAGCTTCAAAGCGCAGCAGCTGCAAAGGCAGAAAAATCACAAACTGCAGAAAACAAGGAGAAAGTTTGCAATGAAGCAGGCAATGACGAAGATAAATGTAAAGCCCTAGAAGCCAGGGGATGCGTTTTTAACAAGGATGGCGAAAAAGACAAAAAGTGTGAGTTGAAAAAGGAGGTTAAAGCTGAGCTAGAAAAAGCAAACCAAGAAACAGGAGGGAAATATGAGAAACCTGACTGCAGTAAACTTGACACACAAGAGAAATGTGAAAAAGCCAATGAAGGCCAAACAACCAAAGTTTGTGGC
>NW_027124352.1:1649-1900 GCF_001457755.1 Trypanosoma equiperdum | reverse complement strand
CTTTTTTAAAAGAAAAATTTCCCCCTCTTTTTTAAAGAATTTTTGCTAAAATTTCTTGCTACCTGAAAACTTTCTGATATATTTTAACACCTAAAAAATTCCCCGAAAAATTTGAACTGTGTTTTGTAAGTTTGTAAAAAGTTTGTGATTCTGTGAAAAAATATTTTCTAGAAACTGAATTTTTTTCTTCTTTCCCGTTTTATTTGAGTTTTTTTTGTGCAGGTGGGCGGGGAAGTTAGTTAGGTTAGTTA
>NW_027124352.1:1175-1639 GCF_001457755.1 Trypanosoma equiperdum | reverse complement strand
AAACTTTCTGATATATTTTAACACGTAAAAAATCAGACGAAAAAAATTGAACTGTGTTTTGTAAGTTTGTAAAAAATTGTGATTCTGCAAAAAATATTTTCTGGCAACTAAAATTTTTTTTTCCTTTTCCCTTTTTTTAATTTTTGTAGGTGGTAGGGGGGTTAGGTAGGCTAGTTCAGTTAGTTAGGTAGGATTAGGTTTAGGGTTAGGTTTTTTACTTTTTGGATAATTTTTTATTTCACTTCTTATTAATTTTTTAAATTTTTTATAATTCGTCAATTTTTCATTGTAAATGATGCAGAGGCCTTTTTTAATGCGCGATCTGAACTATATTCGTACAGTATGCATCTTGGTCTTCATATTTTTTGCATGAAGCAGCAAGGCGGTTTGTTACGATTTTGCTTATTTTTCTTTTGTAAATTACGACTCTGCGTTTGTCGCTGCGCGAGGTTTCAATTTTTTTG
>NW_027124352.1:0-1165 GCF_001457755.1 Trypanosoma equiperdum | reverse complement strand
GTTTGTTACGATTTTGCTTATTTTTCTTTTGTCAATTACGACTATGCGTTTGTCGCTGCGCGAGGCTTCAATTTTTTAAAAACGCTAGCGCATGGCAATTTCGCCAGGAGAAAAAATTTGCTTTTCAGGTGCCCTAAAATTTTTTTTTAATATTTGGAACTGGCAGAATATGGAGTTCGGCAGCTAAAGCCGGCCGACATAGCAGCCTGGACAGGTCGTGCTGTGGCATAGCAACCCAACCGATGCGAGCGGAGCTCTCAAAAAAATAGCTGAAGCAGCAGCAGGAAAATGCAGGTGCATCGCCATGCCCTAACAGATCCGGCGGAAGCCGTCAAAAATCTTAATGAGGATCCCCATAATCACCACGGACACAAATCCACCGCAAACAAAAAGCAACAATCCAACAATAGAAGAACAGAATAAATGCAAACTGAAAAACACAACTGCTGAAGAATACGTAAACGAGGACTGCGAAAATAATGCCGCCAAAAACACAGGAGTGCAAACCTAAATCAGGAACATAAAACACAGCAGCAGGAACGAAAGAGACAAGCACCGTGGTAGATTAAAATGAACACCGATCCCAGAAAGCATGTGAGGCGAAAAACAAGGATGTCAAACCTGGTGACAAAGAAGTATGTAGATGAATTGACTGTGTTGATGGTACGGGAAAGCTTCTCAAGCCCGAGTGTCGCTATTCCATCTCTCTCATCAATAAGAAATTGGCTCTGAATATAGCTGCTGCTTTGACGGGTTTGGCCGCACTCTATAATTATAAAATTATAGTACTTTAAGGATTTTTTAATTTCATGAATTTTGTGAAACTCTTCTATGTTGAGAGGATTTGTTAAAATTTTATGAAATTTAATATATTATATCACTTTTTTTAAATCTTTGCCAAATATGAAAAATAATGAATTGTTTTTAAATGAATCCGTAATTTTTATACGAAAGTGACCTCTAGGAACAAAGATGTAACAAAGTAAGATAATGTGGTGTGAAAATGAGTGCTATTCTAATTTAGTTAATTTTTGTTTATTCTTCTTCATTTTTTATATGTCAATGGAGACTATAATAAAGATGATAACAATAGGAGTGTATTGTGAGTGTGTCTTTACTAATATTATAGTAATGTTAGTGGTAGAGACTAAATAGATGGCAAATA
>NW_027124350.1:21094-42034 GCF_001457755.1 Trypanosoma equiperdum | reverse complement strand
AGTGTTATTGGTGCTGCTGTTAACAGTTACGCAATGCGGAAATTCCAAGTTTCCAAATCTTCACTGTGACACTGTCTGGGATGGGCCCAGTGCTCAAAATGACCCTCTTACGTGCATTATGGATACCGACCGTATCTTAGCGCAGTGGCGTATGTTAGCAATGCCTGCTCTCTGTGCTTTCCTTTTCGTGGCTGTGTTAATTGCTTTCCCCATATCTTGCTTTTTTACATGCCTGTGTTCCTCCCGTTGCAAGCCTTCCTCTAAGGACGGAGGTAAGGAACAACGTTGCTGCCTTTGGATGTGGATTATGTTTGCTTTAATATGGGCTTTTGGTGTTGCTGCATTTGTGTTCTTTGGGGTGAAGCAGTTGTGGGCAACCTCAAATCATTTTCTCGATGTAACATTGATGAATCCGTTGAATGTTGTGAACTGCACTGCGGAAAAAGTTATTGATTTTGCGTCTAACTGGACCTCTGGAAATAGAGAACCATACGCTGATGGTGTTGATGTGAGCTTTTTCTATGATATATCGGAAAACGCCGTTCGTGTTGTTGAAATGTTGAGAGGTAGAGCGGGAGATTATATTAAGTTGTTACCTGTTGTTTCTTATGCGGTGGGTTCCGTATGTATTGCGTTGATGGCTCCGATGGTTATTCTTGCTTGCTGTCGCCGAGGTCCTTTGATAGTGCCCGAATGCTTCGCTTGTGCATATTTCGTTTTCGGGCTTGTTTTTTCAGTTGGCGGTGCTGTTTTGTTCCTGTTGAGCTATGCTTCTTCATCTGTGTGTGGCGAGATTGCACTTCACCGTGAGCGAAAGCCTGGCATTATCCAGTGGTACGGAATCCCATTATGCAATAGCAAGTTTCGCCCTGATGCTATTAACAAGAAAGTGACAGACGCGGAGATTGGCATTTGTAGGGAGGCTTGCAATTATTTGCTTGATAACTGTGATAATCTGGATATGCGTAGCCCAAGTATGAGTCGTTTTTCGGGATCAAGTGTATCTTATGATGGTTATGTGCCTTCTGGTTACCTCAAAGACAGAAACGGTAAGCCGAACACGCGATCTAGCGACATATCCTCTGACGCCCTTGCTTCTTTCATAGCAAGTGGGTTTGTAAGTCATGCGGCAGCTAGGAATGTGGGTGGTACTTCTCCCGTGAAGGTTCTGACTTGTGGAAAGAATATCACCTCATCCGATGAGTGTCCAAACTTTGGCATCACAGCAACAGTACTGGAGGACACACGGGTGAAGGCCTTCGTTGGTTCATGCCTTACTCCCGGAAATTCTTGCACGGTAGTGGAGTGTGCGGCCAATTGTACGGAGGGCAGGGCAAAGAACGTCTCTATCGAAGTCGTACGTGTGGCTGCACGGTCGCGTAACGTCAGTGTTGCACTTTCAATAGGTCGACCGCTGCTGGAATGTAATTTTATGCTCGACATTGCGCTAACTGCCATGCCGGACTGTGAAGATATAACGCCGGGTGTCTTCATGCTTTCCGTCGGGTTTCTCCTTGGAAGTCTGATGTTTGCGGTCGGGATTTATGTCATGCTCCGTGGTTCTTGTGTTTGGGGTAGTGCCAAGACCTCGCCGGAGGCTTCTTAATGATCCAAACGTGAGGAAGCGGAACAAAAGGTTGGGAAAATTCATCCCTCTTTTCATTGTGCATTTGTATGCCTTCACCCAATGGGAGGTGCAAGAGGATTGTGGGGAGGAAAATCTGAGGAGGGAAGCGGATACTGAAGGGTTTGCAAGGAGTGAAAAAAAAAAAAGACGTCTCTGTGCTTCTCTTTCTCTGTCTATATATCCTTGAGTATTCCTGGATTCGCTTTAGGGTATTCTCACCGTGGGTTACGTTCGGCGGGCATTCACCATTGTGCGCCTTCGCTTCTCTAAAAAATGGGAAAGATATTTTTTTTTTTGTGATCACTAATATGATTCTTCCGTTTCCCCTGAGTTAGATCCCTGTGCAGTGTTATTTTTGTTTACCGTCGTCGTCACGCCTCTTCGCACCTGTTCACGTGTGTGAAGGGATGTCTGAGAGGGTGTACCGACCACCTATTTGTCTGTACATTTTTTCGTTCTTTCCCCTAAAGTTAATTCAACATGTTTGTGAACCTTTCTCTCGTTTCATGCGAATGCAAAGAAAGAGGCGCGAAGGCATGTGGTCGAGATGATTCAGTTTCCGTTACGCGGCAAATATGTGCTTTTACTTATTTTTTTCATTTCCATTGAGGTACACACCTTTTATTGTCATCAAATTTGTTCCCTAGTACGTAGACGTCGGTTTGTAAACATTAATTACATCACTATAGTGTTGCTTTACCGTCAATAGGTGTGTGGGCGTAATTTTATTTGTCTCTGTGGGCGTACCGGTCTATCTATTTCATATATATATATATTCTGCTTGCTGTCGCGGTGGTAGGCTTAATAACATCGCTTTATTTGTCTGTTTGTTGTTCTTTCTGTTTCAGACACGGAGGAGTATATGCCCGTTTACGATTGTGTGTGTGCAACGCTTCCGCCATCTTTCATTGGGGGAGTTTCCATTGTCTTTCCTCTCCTGATACCCATAAGCCGCTGGAAGAAAGGGAAATGCTATTCTTCTTGTTCGTACTTTATTTATTTATTTGTTGTGTTTTCTTTCCCTGTTATTACCAAAAGAGCTGCCGGTGACTGGGACCTCCGTGTTGTTGATGTTATCGCTACTGGTCATAACGCAATCGTTATATTCGAGGTACGATAAAAATACGCATTTTTCGGATTCTTTACTGGAGGGTGCGGGGAGTTCAGCTAAGCTGAGGTGATGATCATTACGTGTGTATGTGTAAATCCGTTCCTTTCTTCTAATTGTGTTTTGCGCCTCACAAGCGTGTCTGTATGTGAAAAGGAAAGCGGTAGGGGGTAATGGGAGAGAATGTGTACAGAGAGGGAGAGGAAGAGTCCTGCCTACAGTGGCAGCAGTCTACATATGTCTTGGTTTTATTTTTTTTTCCTGCGTTCCATCTGTCCACAGAATTCATTGATTATCTTCAATACTGCCCTTGTGTTAGGTGCCCCACCGTCGACGCGTTTATATTTGAACTTCGTTTCTCACCCTTACCCATCTTGTAATCACCTGTCTGTTTACCCGTGTGTGTGTAGGCAACCCTTACGACATAATTAGGGAAGGGGTACAGAAAAGAAAAAAGAGTACATTGGCTGGAGAGGGGAGTCAGTGAACCTGTGGGAAAGGGATTTTTTAACCCTCTTTCTATATATTTGCGCCTCAGCGCTCACATCACTCCGCCTCTCAGCGATACGCAAGTTTATTTTGAGGTTGTGGTTGGTATTGTGTCGTTGTATAAAGTTTGTGTATTACTTATTTTTTAGTGTTTTGTCCTATGGACAAAGATTTAAGTTGCGTCTTGGATAAGTGGCGCCCACTTGTAGTCAGCGCCACGGCGGCCCTAGTGAAGAACGACCCACTACCTCGTGGTCTACCGCCTGTACAATCCAGTAGTGAGTCGAACCCGCAGCCTCGTGAGGAAGGGGCACGGAAATTGTTTGCCGCTGGTCCCGGTGCTTTTCCGGCTCCCACGAATCATGCTTGCGACATGACGCAGAGTGTGTGCGTTTATCCGGATCTCAACACTACAGTAGATCCTGTTAATACCAATTCTAATGCCATCGCGGCTACTGCTGGTAGTGCAACTATTACCGCGGCGAGAACTACAAGTGTGGTTGCCGCTCTCGCCACCGCCTCCACAAGCGTTGAAGTGGCAGGAAGACCGACTGTACCGCATGATGTGAAAAGGTGTGTTGCGACTGCAAATACTCAGAAACAATCTTTTAACAGTGGCGGAGGGAATGCTGAACGATTTACAGTGCAGACTGATGTGGCACTGCAGGGTTCTGACGGGGGAAGGCCTGTCGCTTCCTCTTCCTTACCTTCGTTTCCTGCACCCTCTGTGGGCTCTTCAGCACAACCGCTATCGGAATTGAAGGCAAATTTGTCGGAGGTGATAGAGGAAATCCACCGTCAAAGGAGATACCGTGATGATATGCTATTACGGGAGAATGAGGAGTGTGACACTAGCGAGGTCGTGGAGGAGGCTGACCGCAAATTGGCGGCACTAGAGGTGCTATTCGCCAACCTAAGACAACGGCAGCGAGAGCTTCTAGGACGTAACCCCAATGTCTCTCTTCCTCACGTCGTTGCCACAAGTAGTAAACCCCCCGGTTCTGTTTCTGGCACTTTGAGTTCTGCAAGTGGTGCGAATGGCACACGCGTTCCGCTTGATTCTAATGGCTTTTATTCAGCGGCAGTGCCTACTCAGGTCTCCGCTCCTGTATTTGTATCGCCCTCTCCGGGGTACGCTGGGGCGGCCTTCACCCATAGCGGGGAGCGTGGTATCGCACCCCACCAGCTTCCATCAGTAGTGGAGTCCAGTGGTGGTGCATTCGGTGAGGGAAATGGTGCTCACGATGCATTTGCTGCAGCGGGACGGGGTGGTGAAGTATTTTCTGGTGTAGGGGCACTGCGCACAGCCACAGAAGAAGTGGTTGAAGGCAAGGTAGCTGTTTACTCCGCTCAGTTTAAAGGGGGCCATAACCCAAATCGCTTCACGTGGGAATCATGTGAGAGGGAGCTTCTGGACGCATCGCTGCACGGTTCCAACCAGGACCCTGTTAGCATCGCTAAAGCGTCCACGGGGGAGTTTTCCGGGGAGCATTATCCGTGGTCGGAAGAGCTGCGTCGAACCATGGTTGATGTTTTCGGTCTCCACAATTTCCGTTTCCTTCAGTTGGAGATTATGAATGCATGTATGGCCAATCGTGACGTGTTCGTGCTCTTGCCAACCGGAGGAGGCAAGTCTCTCTGCTACCAACTACCGGCGCTGTTACCAAATCCGGCGAAAGTCACCATTGTAATATCCCCCCTTGTTTCTCTGATTCAGGATCAGGTCTACGCGCTCCGCGCCTATGACCTTCCAGCTATGGCGTTAACTGGTCAGACCTTAGATGCACCAAGGCGAGACCTCTTTAATGAGTGGAGTTCGGGCCGTATTGTTTGCACACTTGTGTATGTAACACCAGAATACTTCGGCCGCAGCGACCATTTCGTGCAGTCACTCAAAAGCCTCGAAAACCGTGGACTATTGAACCGATTTGTTGTGGATGAGGCGCACTGCGTCTCGCAATGGGGTCACGACTTCCGTCCGGATTACCGTAAGTTGGCGGCACTGAAGCACCACTTTCCCCAAGTCCCTATTTCCGCACTCACCGCCACAGCAACTGACACGGTGCAGAGGGACATCATACAGACACTTGGCCTTCACAATGCCGTCTCGTTCAAGGGTTCATTTAATCGACATAACCTTAAGTACTCCGTGCAGAGAATTACAAGTAAGGCGGGATCTACCGTGGCAGAAATTATTAAGAAAAATTTCCCCCCACGGTCTTGTGGCATCGTGTATTGTATTTCCAAGAAGGACTGCGAAGAGATGGCAGCAGTTCTACGGAAAGAGGGTATCCGCGCATCTTATTACCACGCTGACGCATCTGAGAAGAATGAAAAGCAGGAGCAGTGGACAAGGGACGAGCTGCAGGTTCTCTGCGCGACGGTTGCGTTTGGTATGGGGATCAACAAGCCCGATGTGCGTTTTGTCATCCATGCGGCTATGCCCAAGTCCATTGAGGGGTACTATCAAGAGAGTGGACGGGCGGGCCGCGATGGACTTTCATCAAAGTGCTTCTTACTCTTTGCAGCGGGTGACAGGCAACGCCATGAACAGATGATATGCGGTTCAAAAGATTCTCAAACTTCTATGCTTTCGTTGTGCCATATGGTGGGTTACACCTTGAATGATGTACATTGCCGGAGAATGCAACAGTTGAGTTACTTTGGTGAGCATGTCAGCGATCACTTTTGCCTAACAGCACCTGGGGATGTGGAGATATGTGATAACTGCGCAAGCAGGAAAGAGGAGGGATGGGAACCTGAGATGATCGACGTCACGAGTATTCTTATAGACTTCTTCAACATTACCATATACATTGGCTCTCTAACTCAAAAACAGCTAATTGCAGTATACCGCGGCACGTCGGACGTCGGGAACATTGTGGAGAGACGCCTACGACAGAAGGGTGCCCCGCCAGAGTATCGGAAAGGTTCACGTCACTCCAAGGTGTTACTGGGACGTGTATTGAATGAGGGTATTACTCTAGGAGTGTTTAAGGCGCGATTCGAGCGGCTGACAGAGTTCGGAGTATGCGCATACCTTGACCCAGGGGATTCAGAGGGCATCAAAATTTTGAACAGTATGAAGACGGGACAACGGAAGATTCAACTTGTCGTACGGGGTGAGAAACGCGTGCGAGCTAATAGGGAACGTGAGTCGACGATGGCTTCCGATGCGGTGGCCGTTGGTGAACGCAAGGGTAAGTCGAATAAAAAGGACGCAGGGCGCAACCGAAAGTCCGCTTCAACTAGACGGGGTAGTGGGGAGCAGTTTGAAGATGATGAGGATGATGATGATGTAGCGGATGACCAGGCCAGAAGACCACAACTACGATCCAGCAGACATGCTGTTGCTAGAACTTCATCTAAGCGGAAAGGGGTCCGTGATAATGAGCTTATTCTGGGCGACTGTGAGGGTTTAGCTTCCACTTCTTTGACTGGCAGGTCTAGTAACAACACCGTTGTTATTGATGACGTCACCGATGGCGATGCTTCAAGCCTTTCCGAAGCGAATTCTTCCTCATCACAGGCGTCGCCTTCTTGTGTGGAAGTGATACAACAACTGGGAAGGAAGCGCAGTCGAGCCAATAACAACTCCAGTGATCGATCGACTGAGTCGCCACCGGCACTCCCATCTCGAGTGACGGGCGCTGCCGCAGGCCCCCTTCGCGACAAGGGGAAAAGGCGTACAAGTGAAAGCAAAAGTGCGAATGCGTTGGGATCTAAATCGTTCACACTTGCTGACGCACAGTTGGAGAACATTAAGGCTTCCTTTCTTTTGGAGCTGGAAGCGCTTTTGCGAAAGCTGGCTGAGAACTCTGATGGAGGTCGGAAGTACCACGTGATGAGTAGGAAGACTATGGAAACGTTGGCAGCCACGCTCACCGAGCAAGGGTGGGGTTCTGTGAGCCAGTTCAGCGATTTGGAAGGCTTTGGTAAGAACAAAGTGAAAAAGTTTGGTGTCGATATATTGCGACTGTACAGGAAGTTCCGTAATGAGCACATTGGAGATGTCGGCTTGTTGACAGGGTTGGAGGAGGACATGTTGTTACAGACGACTACTGTGATAGCGGACCGGCACCGCCTCTCACGTGGATCGCCGAGTGCGGGTCGAACTGTTGACGAAAGTGAAGAAAATACGGGAGAGCATACCCCATGGAAAGGCAACAAGCCCCCACTGCTTCAGGGTTCAGTCACGCCATCAGATTCAGATGTCACCCCGCAGAAGACGTCTGTGACGACTCCATACCAGCAGGGGTCGCCAGGCGGAGACCCCGTCAGAGAGGGATCATTGCCCACTGGATCAGCGCCTCCAGTGCCGATGGGAAGGCCGTCAGCACCAAAGAAAACGATGTTCAAGATGATGGCAGCAGCACCTACAAATGCGGAGCCACAGCCGAGCCAGCAGCTGTTGAATAACCCCACGCTGGAGGGTAACACGCTAAATGAGTGTGAGTTGCCGATTCGCCGCACCCCATTGGCCGAATCTCCAGAACTTTTATCAAGTTATACGCAAATGGCAACCCCGCTTCCACTTCCAGGGCAATCAAACAGACAATCTCCATCAGCAACCGCGTTCGAGTGTGCCTCGCGGGGCGGGAACGCGTGTCTACCGCACCCGGAAGAGCAGCAGCCCAAAGTAGATATTATGAGTGTGGACTACTTAATGCAGATGTGCGATGAATCCCTAAAGCTTAACGCGTTAGGGCCTCCGGCAGGTGTAGTGCCATGGGCTTCACCTGATCCGGTTCTTCAAAAGCCGAGACGTGATACTCCCCCAGAAGTCTTCACAGTTGATTCGCAGTGAGATGCCAGTTCATAGCCTTATCCTTCCAAGATCAGAAGTCACTTTTTTTAGCAGGCGGGTGTGCAGAATCGTTGCGGTTGTAACCCAACGATGTGTGTGTGTGTGTGTGTGTTTTCATTTGAATTGTGGGTGTGCAAGGCAGAAGAACGTAATAACTCGTTACCGCTGAATTCTGAAGATGTTTTAATAAAATAAAACACCATTACGTGATTGCCCTTACGCACCGCTGCACTGGCGCAGGTTCTGGTGGATGTCTTATTGGATGGGTTTCTCTTGGGGCTTTTGTTGTTGCCGTCCAGGAATACAGGCGAGTACCTGGATTCATGTTTGATTTCTCCACAAACTCACTAACACTCGTTGAGTTCTTGTATTTTTCTATGAAACTTGTTACTTACTCTCGCTCAGCCATAATTTTTATGTGTTTGTTTGCGTCTATTATGTTTGTTTTTTACTGTGAGAGTTACGAGGTGGAGGACATTTGTGCCAACTGCCTTGCCACTGAGTGACCTCGCGCAACGTGAGACACTGCCTCTTTTTCCCTTTTTTTTCCAGTCCAAATACGGTTCCTTCCTGGTTTTCTCTGTGCGGGGCGTGCATGTGTTTCAGCGCGTTGTGTGTGTGTGTAGCACTCTGAATGGTGTTTCTTCTCTCCACATCATTGCGTGTGTCCACCAACAACTAAACATGAACAAATTTATGTGCGTACGTGTTGTTTTATGCGTTCGCTTTTGGGTGAGTCTACTACTTTTCTTTCATTTTTGCGCGCTTGCTTAATTCTTGTCGTTTCATTCATGGCGTACAATAATTTAGGTGTACATCGTCTTGTGTTTGTTGCGCCCCAGTAGCAAGGGACACTTCAAATCCCCAAAATTAGTGACGGTGCAAGGTTGTGTCGCCATCAACTTGCATCGAGGGAGGAGGAAAAGGAGGGGGAATACATATTTCAACAATGATTAAGGCTGTTATAATCATTAATATGGTCGGGAAGATCCGGCTCCTGAATGTGTATGAGAAGGAGATTCCACTTAGTGTGCAGCAGGAACTGGTGCAGCGTGTTCATTCCCTGATTTCCCGTCGTGGTGCCGACTTGTGCAACTTTGTCGACAACTTCCGCGAGTGGCCAACACCCGACACTCGCGTTGTGTACCGACACTATGCTACGCTCTGTTTTGTATTTGTTGTTGATAGTAGCGAGTCTCAGTTGGCGATATTAGACCTCATTCAGGTTTTCGTGGAAGTACTTGATCGTACCTTTGAAAATGTGTGCGAGCTTGATCTCATATTTCATTCTGACAAGGTGCAGTTACTTCTGATGGAAATGGTGATGGGCGGAATGGTATTGGAAACTTCGAGGGAAGAGGTGCTGCGGGCTGTGTGTGATATGCAGCGGCTTGGGAACACCAAAACAGGCATGGGATCATCATCTAGTGGCTATCATTACTAATTTACACATGGGAGACCCCAGTACCTTGTGCTGGAGCGCAGTTATTTGCGTTTACCCATCACTTCACCACACTGAACCCCTGTGTTGCACGGGGGTTTATCAACCGCCGCACGTACGATTGGTATCAGCAACCGACCTGCTAGTTGGTCTCTCTACCTGTATCACTTGCAACATGCTGGGGCCATTGACCTGGTTTATGTTCGTTGGCACATGATGAGCTTCTTTTCTATTGCGTCACCCTTACTCTGTGCGACGCTCGTTCCTCCAGACTCCGTTGTGTGTGAACGCTCGTTAACTCAATGTTGGGTTGGTACGCTGAAGACTCTCCTGAAAGTTTTTTTTCTTTATTCCACCCCCTCCCTTGTTGCATTCTTTCTCTATGTACTCTCTTCATCTTGCCTCTTGGGCCTGCCTTCCTTACTAGTAGATTGTGTAAGGCAATTAGTGTGCTCTACGCGTGGAATGGCTGCCGCCCCGGCGGAGCTTATTCTCCAAGAGTTAGATGCCGTGCTGCACCGCGCCAACAAAACGCAATCAGAACTCTATCAGCGGGTCGCCGTCATTGGCGAACGCATCCGCTCCCGTCAAGTGCTCACACGTGCAGATGAGCTTACTCAACTTGCGCGAGCCGATATTCTGCGTCGTTGTCGCGCCATTCAACAGGGACGCAACAAACTGCTCCAAACGCTTCGACACGCCGCGTCCCTGTTGGCAACCGGTGACGTTAACAACTTGTGCGGCCGGTCCAACACGGATGCGGTTCTTTCCACCATCAATGAGGCAGCGCAGGTGGAGCATTCGTTGTCTCGATGGCAGCAACCATCACTTAACATCGAGGCGTGGCGAAATGTTGTGAGTTCGGGGCCACAGGATGACATGGCAATGGAACGGTTATTGCATCCGAGCGGTCCGCGATCCGGCGGTGACGGTAACGAGCTCCCGGGGTGGATATATGTCCCGTGTATCTGCAGTATTGTGGATTATTGCCGCGTGAAAAAAATGCCTTCAGCGCCGGGTGGTAGTTGCGGCGGCAGCAGCGGCAATGGGAAGCGAAAGGCAAAGGGTGACAACAGCCTAGAGGAGGGTCACCGTGGCGGTGAGGAAGCCAGCGACGTGGACGGTTTCGGGAGTAACAGTGAAGATGTGGCCAAGGAAAGTAAAATAGCGTTATTGATGCTTCAGGCCGCCGCCACTGCGGTCGACGAGCTAATTCAGCGCACTGAAGATGAGCAAACAGCAGCTGTGGGCAACGGCACAAGTAAATGTACAGACGAGGAGGAGGAGGAGGCAAAGGAAAAAGCTGTGGAGGAGAAACGGCTTCGCGTGTGCATTGAGATTGCCGCTAAGGCCGCGGCGTACACGCATGCTGTGAAGGCACTCAGCGCTGGTGAAGACAGCGCCCTTTTTGATGGTGTTTCCGATGCCGCTGCCACCGTAGCAAGTCTGGTGTCTCTCCCATCTTCTTCTGCAGCATCGCTTACTCATGGGGTGCCCGTGGAGTTACTCGTGCTTCCACCAATGGAATCTTTGTTTTATTGTATCGCGTACACTGTAGGCGCTGCGATTCTGCGAGACGAGCAGAATGAACTGCGACTGACTGCACCCGGCACAGCTGGGTTGGGTGGCGGTGGTGAGGTTGGTAATTATACGGAGAGTGATGGTGGAGATCGTGGCGGATCCTGTGCTACTGCTTCCGCTGTTGCCTGTAACGAGGAAGAGGAAGTGGCGCCGCTGGATGGAATTACTGCGGGGTGGAGAGGGGACTGGGAAATGTGGTTGCAGCGCAGTAGCGGTGCGGACTGCAGTTTCTTGGGTCCACGACTTTTGCAGTATTTGTTGGAGTATGTTTTCTTCCCTACGGGGTCTGCCGGGCATGTTGGGACGGTATCCGTTGCACCTGAGGCAATGAGGCGTTGGCTGATGCTGGCATGCGGTGGTGAGGCCGGGGTAGATGGAACTGTCGACACAATGATGTCTCTCTTTATGGGACAATGATGGGGACATTTTGCGTCTGTGAGGATGAGAGAAAGAAAAAGAGGAGAGATTGCTTCTCCGCGGTTTGTCGGTCTGCTTGCAGAGTTTCGTGGTTTACCGGTCGTGACGGATGTTGTCTAAGCAAAGATAACGTGTAAAGTGTACCCAACGCAATGAGGATTGTGGACGGTTCAGCGTTGTCTTCCTCTCATGCGGTCAGTTTTCTTCGTTTTGCTTTCCCCGCACAAACACGTGCACAAGGGCCGATGGATTAACCGTGAGCTGCTGTTTTTCAGTGTGTGCTCCTCCATGCAACAGACAACATCAAAGCGGTGGCACGAGCGCAACCTTCCCTCTATGGCAAGTATTTTCATCTGCTATATTGTTCGTAGGCGTTACCGGGCGTTTTGACCCTTGACGTCCATGGAGTGTTTTGCTTTGATTCCGTCCTGTTATCTTACTACTCTGTTTCTCTTTGTTACCTTTGTTTTTTTTATTTCACGTATGCACCGTCACGTTTTTTAAATTGAAACCCGCTGCACTACTAAAGCATCGACTGCACCAAGGTGAACAGACCGAATCAAGTGAACACGAGTGAAACTAACAAGAATCAAAGAAGCACTCATAAGAAGGAAAGCCGCCATATCACACAAATAAACTAGATAATACGGCAAAGCATTTCCTGAGAAGTGCGTGAAAAAAGAGCGAACAAAGAGCAGAGGCGACAAAAGAAGGAAGGATTTTTATTTGGAGAAGTAATTATCTTCCGCAACCATGACGACGATGCAGAGGGTAGACGCGATGTTGGGACGGTTTGACCGCAAGTCCCCACGCGCGAGCTACGCACAGATCTGCGAGGAGATGGGAATTAACCGTCAGAGGCACGTCTCGCTCCTACTCAGTGATGCACCACGCGACTGGGATAAGCACCGTGTGATTGACTGCTCCAAGTGTGTTCTCGGTGCGAAGGGTTGCTTGGCCGTATTGCCGCTTGTACTTTGCAGCCGTTCGCTCCGCCGTGTCTCGTTCAGTGGCTGCCACGTCACGGATGAATTTGTCTCTGAACTTGCCGAGATCCTGCAGGACCATCAATCGATTCGAAGCATTGACGTGAGCAACAACCCACTTGTGACGGTATGCAGCGCGAGCCCCATCATTAGAATGTTGCGCGCTAACAAGAATGTCGTTCGGTTTTGTGTGGAGGACACCCACATTGGTACTAATGTCATGAACATTATCGACGACCTCTGCGATAAGAACCAGAATGAAGTGGCCAACTACTACGCCGATGACTACTTCCGTATGAAATATCTCTTCAATTATCTCGACGGTGATGCCTCCGGATGGGTATCAATGCGCAGTCTGGTGCTTAATGCCCCATTCCCTGTGCTTCAGGAGCAGTTGATTGAGAGAATAGCGGCGAAGCGGCCAAAGAAGCGCTCCAACGGTACAATTTCTGTCAACACCTTTCTTGAGCTTGTCTACTTCAACTACAAAACGGACGTGGAGATTGCCCGCCGCATGGCTGAAACGGATGTTGAGTACCGTAATATTATCCTTAACTGGAAGCACCTCCTCGATGCCATGGATTCACCGGAGGGCGAGCCTGAAGGAAAGAAACAGAACGACGATGAGGAGGATGAGGAAGAATTCGCCGAGTTGGAAGACCCCGAAGAAGAAAACGAAAAAGCCCCGCTCCCTGGTAAGCTCCCTATTGTTCCGCCCGCCGATTTCCACCGGCTGCGTATCCGCAGCGTTGAGTTGACACCTGCTGAGGCTCGCGGGATTATTGCTCTGGCGGTAAAGCTCCAGATCGATGCTGACGCCCGCAACGAAGAGGAGGAGAGCACCACTGAGCCCCGAAAGGAAATAAAACTTACATACCAATGTCTTCGCCGGGCATACCGCACCATTTCGCAGCCGCAGCCGCTCCCTCGACGTTTCCGCTTCCTTAAGGAGCACGGTGAGGATTACGTCCCACCCATGATGCGCGCGGGGTCGCGGCTCATCAGTATTTCCAAACTGTCCTTCCTTGACAGTCATTCTTCCAATGCCAGTTTTGATGCCAATGAAACTATGGAGGAATCGGTCCTCGATGGTGACGAGAACCGAACGCGCTGGTGGGCCCTTCCTCCTGCAATGGTGCGGCTCATTTCAAAGTTCTTCAACGATCGGGCGGCGGAGCTGCCGAAGCGACGGCAAACAACTCTCGCCATATCTCCACGAACGCAGCGTGACCTTGCTATGGAAAAGACAACTATTCCTGTCCCCTTGTTCCTTTCGGCGGAGTTCACGACTGACCTTGAGACGTTGAAGCCGCGGTTGCTCACTGACCGCTTCCTGCAGTACGGTATTCCCATCGAAGAATCTACCATCACACTGCAGGAGATGGTAAACTGCCTCAATGAGTACTACCTAGAGGCGTCGGTTGACAAGCGACTCTCCGTAAAGGCCATCCGCATGATGACGATGCCAGATGCCGATGGCGCAGCGGATTCTAATAAGGGTTCTTTGGACACGGGCTCTGTCCCCAAGATCACTTTGGATAAATCGCAGATCTCTAAAGCCTCCACTGATACGGCAGCCTTCGCACCTTAGGAAAATCTTGGTCTGTACAAAAGTCCCTCCTCCTGCCAGCGCGCTGTCCCCCGCTTCTTCCCTTTCAGCTGTCACCGCGCGTAATGAAGTGGTATTGGTGTGTATAGGGAACAAATTAAATAAGTAAAGCCTACCAGTATGCGGGCTGCGGCTAGCAGAATGGGTTAAGAATGAATACGTGGACAGGTGTGTGTGTGTGTGTGTGTTGGGGGGAAGTGTGAGGGTTTGGGTGACAAGAAGGAAGGGTAATTGATCCATGGCAGAACAGGGCAACCGACTGCGATATCGGAGTGAAAGGAGGAAGGAGGACAACGGATGCGTGTATGTGTACCGTTCATTCACATCTCAATGTATAGTCTTCATGAGCCAAGCCAAACGTGAATGCCAGGTCAGGGAGAAGAGAGAATAAAAGAATGTGAAAGAAGCATAATCAACAAAGAAAAGAAACAAGGAGGAGACAAATTCATGACAGAGAAAGACGGAAAAGGGAGAGGGGAGTAGTGGTGCTTGGTTTGTGCCTTAGGAAGGAATGAGTGTAATTTTGATGTAAACAGTGTCGTACATTTTCGCGATTCTTTACGCACATCGCGCATATTTATGCCCAACACGAATGATATTATGTATTGTGGTGGTGAACAGGGTGCAAGTAGAGGTGATGGGGCTAATGGACCGAAGGGGCGCCCAACAGCGGTTCAATCACGCCAACCACACACTTCTCTTTCATTCATTCGGTTCCTCCTTTTTACCTATTCATACTGCTTTTACCCGCCTGTACTGTCACTGTCACTGCTATTGTTTTTTTTTCATATTTTCTCTTTTTCAGTCCCTACCACTGCGTCACACTTTGTATGTATTAATGTATGCCGTGGCCGGGGTGTAGTGAGCCCATGGTCAATAGTGTATCAGTGCCTCTGCGGATGGCGCTTTCGTTGCCAGAAAACTTTCATGTATTAGTTGTACACATGCCGCATAATTGTTTTTATACTTTGTGTGCACACACAGTCTGTTTAGATGTGCTTGTGGGTTTCCGTAACCTATTGCAAGCTGGAGGTGTTAACCATCTTCCGCTTGTCCCCGTCATCGGTTAATGCGGCTAGCAGCTAGTACATTTCAATTTTTTTTCTTTTTTCATTCTTTTTGTATTTTCGACTGATTCCCCTTTACACAACCAAAACCTGCAACCCAATACGTAGGTAATTAAAAGTTCAGGTGAAAAACACTTTCAGCGAGCAAACAAGTAAAGAAAGTTACAAGAAAGAATAAAGAAAAGGAGGTGAGCTCGTTCCAAAAGAAGTTGACGTGTCGATCTTCACCACTACACGCGCATCCCGAAGTAGCAGGAAGGAAGAGAGGACTTCAGCGAAATATTACAAACGGAGGCACGACTGCCACCCTGACGACCCGTTGGCTGTTTGGTTGCACCTAGAAAACAAGGGTGTGTAAAGAAAAGAAAAGGGAAATGACAGACCACCAAGTCATCTGCAAAGATCTACCCTCGCTGGAAAGCAACGCGGTAGGGATCGAAGACTTCTGCTGGTACCCCTCTATGAATCCGTCACGATCTGGTGAGCGTTACATGAGTCCCTCCACTGCTGGTGGGAGTCCCTCTCTACCGATATTAACCCCCAGCGATTTGTTAATGATGCGTGACAGCTGGGACGCTCCCAACCAGACGGACAGCCCGTCGACCCAATGCACTCGAAGCCATGCCGCCACCAAACCACCCTTTACCACGCCGGAAACCCCAATTCCCACCGCGGTCGGTGTTCCTAAACCTGCCACCACAGTCTCAAATCATGCCATTGCCGCAGGCTGCGTTCCTCTAGCTGGTACGGCAACCCTATCTCCATGCGGCAGCGATGTAAGCTTGGGACATCGAATGGAGTTCGCGGTGCCTGTAGGGGGCGTGCCATCGGTGAACCCTCCATCTCCCTTTGCGCATCAGTGCCAGGTATCGGAGCTGCTTAGTGGCCCGGACTCTCAAAACGTGTTCGCATGCCTCCGATGGAAAGATGGACCGCTGGATATCAACGACGCTGCCGAGAGTGAAGGCGCAGACGATGATCAGTCGAGTCACTATCTGTGGTCGTCTGGATGTGTGACGTATCCCACCTTTGGGAACGGCGAGTTGATGAGCAGTAGCGTCGACGAGTCTCTAACATGTCCTCCCAAGAAGCAGCACCATGGGGGGCAACCTCAACATCAGGATGTTCAGGGGACCAAAGATAACAACCATCAACGAGTCCCCGATTGCTCGGAAGATGCAATTCGCAGCAACCTCTTCATATCGGGATTGCGGCACAGTGTGACGGACAGCGGCCTACACGAACTCTTTTCTCCATTTGGAAGCATCGAGTCCGCCAAGGTGATGCTGGACATTCACACCGGGAGAAGTCGTGGGATCGCATTTGTGAAGTTTGTTCGACTCTGCGACGCTCAGCGCGCGGTTGAGGCGCTCAACGGTTCAATCTTCTGTGGTGAGACCATCACCGTGAGAGTGGCTAAACCCAACGCCGCTTACCGACCAGGGGCTCCAACGAACAAAACATTCGTACGGAACGTTCCACTCAGCGCCAAAAAAGAGGACCTCGTGTCCCACTTCAGCAAGTACGGGCAGGTAGTGGAAGTGTCCATTCATGGCGATACGGCCCAATGCTCAACAAACAAGAAGCGAAACGTCGTATTCATTACGTACACCACCAAAGAGGCTGCGGCTTGGGCGGCACAGCAAACTCATACGACGATGCCATTTCCTGATTGTGAGGGTATCCCGCTGCTCGCTAAAGTAGCGGAAGATTCCGCCCACCGCATTGAGCGTTTAGCTCGTCGTGGTTCTTCTGGTAAGCAGGCGAGTAACAGCAGTAAAGCGGTAAGTGGCGATGCAAGTCCCCAAACCGCACATCTACCACCAACCCCTCCTTTAGCAGTCAGCCAGCAACACCCTCACCAGCAGTCACTACTACAATTTCAGCAACAACAGCAACAACATGACCTTCAGCAACAACTATTCCTACAACAACAGCAACAGCAGCAAGCGCTTCAGCAGCAGCTGTTTATGCAACAACAACAGCAACAGCAGCAGGCATACACAAGCGGTTTCATCTCCTCCAAACTCCCTCAGGCCTTTGGTACATGCGCCGGGGCTCCTTCACTTGTTATGTCGCCGCCCGGCCTCTACAGCTCAGAACCGTACACCGCACCAACCCCCAGCTTTGGAGTTCAACAGGGACTTTACGCAACACCGCTTTTTCCGCTTCCCGCTGGACCAACCGCTGGAGGGCAAGTTGTTATTTTGGGTCCCAACCGGCAACTTCAGCCGGCGGTGATGTGCCCACCAACCCCCCAACCGCAATCCACCGTCATGTATTATATGCCGGGTGCTCAAGTTCCGATGCAAGTGCCCATCACTGCAGAGCGGTTACAACACGTAACACCGACTCCCACCATGCGTGTAGGTTGAGAATTGACGAAACAAGCAAAAGAAGTAAGTTGTGGCACTGAGATGAGTTAGCAGTGGGTAAGGAAAAAGACAAGGAAGGGGGCAGTGGCAACGATAATAATATTATTGTTATTATTGTTATAATTATGGTAGCTGTTGTTGTTGCTATCACGCAGGGAAAACATGGTAATATATATATATATATATATATATTTATAGGTTTATTTACGCATTCGAATATGCATCTGTGCATGTATATTGAAGAGAGAAAAGTCTTACGGGTGCGTTCGAAAATTCAAAGAAAAAAAACGCATGATGGTACATTTACCTATCTGATGAAGCAGTTTATCAAAGGAAAGATGACCTGAAGACGAAAACAGCAACAACAGCAGAAGAGAAAAAAAAAAGGAAGGGAAAAGCATCATTTACCGGGAGGAAAAGAGAGAGGAGTTCGGCTAGTTAGTCTTTCATATACGTCGTATACTATCGCAAAACAGAGAAAATGTGTGAGGGAATAAGGGAGCGAGCGCACACGAATGCATTTAAAATATGTAAATGTGAATGCTTATAATATTTCTACAATATATTCCTGCAGTGCTCCCGTGCTTTCCCCTCCCTTTTCTCTCTTGCCGCGTATTCAAACAGGGGAAAAAACATTCACTCCATTCGTTATTATTATTATTATTTTTATTTACATTTCTCCCTCCACACTATCAGTTCCCATACATCCACGCTGATAAATAAATAAACGTGTATGTATATATATATATATATACATATATATTTTTTTTTTTTTTGCCTTTGCCTTTGTTTATTTATTTGTTTGTTTTTGTGTGTTGTATCCCTCTTCCTCATCCTCCCGCTTTCTATATTGCAGCCATCTCACATCCGCTCATTCAGTTATGCCTTTTTTGTTTTTTTTGCTTTAACCTTTAATTTGTACGAATGACGGACAACTGAAACCGCACACCGTGGCGGTAAAAAAAAAAAAGGAGGAATTCGAGGAATGATGTGGAAATTTTGTGTTTGTATGCTTTTGAGGAGGTGTGGGATTCACCGGTATTACTATGATTATGATTATTATTATTATTATTGGTATATTTCTTTTTTTTTCCTGTTAGTACCTCCATCCTTTTTTGTTGCTGCTTTGGTTTGCTTTTTTTTTTTTGACTTTTACTTTTAAACTTTGTTACTTTTATTCTATCGAGAAGTAAAATGCTTTCCCTCCCTCCCTTTCTCGCTTATTTTGTATTTATTTGTGTTTGTGTTTGTATTTGACTTTACACTTTTCCTACTCTTTCTTCCAGTCATGAGCCATCCGTGTTTATTATTATTATTATTATTATTTGCAACTGGACTGACAACGTTACATTACATTACATTCCCTTCATCCTCTTTTTTTTTTTTTTACTGTCATTATTATTATTATTACTACTACTATCATCATCATCATCATCATCATCATCACCATTTTTGATTTTTTTTTGTTTATTTTATTCGACTCAAACATTTGTCTTTTTTTTTTCTTTTTGCCTTTTTATTTTGTTTGTGTTTCATGTGTGTCTGCATGAAGCTCTCCTTAAAACTTTTTCTTCCCCAAAACAGTGTAATGCAGCACTGTTCTCCTTCTTTATCTATTTTTTTTATTTCTTTTAGTTTAAAAATCACTTTTTTTCCCCTCCTTTGTTTTACATATTTGCTCCTCCTCTTCTTATCTCTGTGTTTTTGTTTTGTTTTTGTTATTTGGTTTCACTTCTTTTTTCTCCTTTCCCCCATCCTCCATGGCATTACACCAAATAATTAACGTAACATTTACGCGTATAACTGGAGGGGAGGGGAGGGGAGGGGGGGGGAATATGTGATTGACAAAATAAATAATCACGGGAGTGGGATGTGCCGTGTGTGAAAATTAAGAAGGAATAAAATAAAATAAAATCTTCCAGCATTAAATATAACAATAAAGAGAAATGAAAAGTAAATATTGACGAATAATGCACGGTAATCACGATAATAATAGCAATGATGATGACAACGACTTTATTTAATACGGCTGGGCCATTCGGGACGAATATTTTGTTGTATTTATATTATATGTATATTCATGAATATTTCTTTGCTATATATATATATATATATATATATTGTTTTTTGCCTTTTGTCCCATTTATTTTTCTTTACGATTCCTTTCATTTATTTGCAATGCAGCGCTTTCCTCCACCATTATTATTATTATCATTATTATCATTATTTTAGAAAATAAAAATCCTTTTCCTTTCCTTTTCCTTTGTATTTCCCCTTTCTCTTTTTAGTTTTCTTTCCTTTCTTCCGCACCATTTCGTTACTGGCGCCTTTTTTTTTTCTCTTTCTTTTCCTTTTTTTTTTCCTTCTGCTCCTCCTCCTCCCCCTCCTTTTTTTTTGTTCTTCCCTCCCCCTCCCCCTCCCCCTTTTGTTTTGTTTTTGTTTTTTGTGTCAATAAAAAGATGGCAACAGGAAAAGAGGAAGGGGGGAAACGAAAAGTAGAAAAATATTTTATTTTGTATTATTTATTTATTTATTATTTTTTATCTTGTGAGTGCATATGAGAGATGATAATATTTTTAAAAAATATATATATGAGAAGAATAAGTATATGAATGCACATACTCCCATACTTACAAGTAAAGAAAAAATCATTAACAGAAAAATATTTGCCATTGACTGCCGAGGCAACACAAAAAAGTAATGAAAATAAAACGGAAAGAAGAAAAAAAAAAAAGAACAAATGATGGAATGAAATATAAAAATTAAAAGTGAACGAAAAGAAAAGTAAAGTAAAAAAAAAAGGTGTAAATTTTGTGATTGGGCAGCATGTGATTGTTTGTTTGTTTGTGTGACTCTCGCGCTTATTTTTCTCACTTATTATTATTATTATTATTGGATGAGCGATCGTGTTTATTTGGTTTCTTTTCTTTTCCTTTTAATTAATTTGTTTGGCTTTAGTTTGCGCCGACACAATTTCCTTTCTCAGTTAAAACTCAATTAATTGGGCCATATTCCATTTTTCAACCAATTATTTTATTTTATTTTTTTTAAAAAAAGAACAAGGTGAAAACAGATGTGAAATCGCTAAGAAGCATGTGAAAATAATTTAAATGAAATTAAAGCTAAAAGAAAAAAAAGAAAAGAAAGAGGGGAGAAAAAAAAAGAAGTTAGAGGAATGACTTCAAATGTTTGTTGCTCTTTCCACTCATGACTTGACGTGTGCATAATGCCAACATATTAAAATGTACAAATTTAATGTAAATAGAAATAAGAAGAAAACGACATGAACATAAATAAATAAATAAATAAACAAATGAGCGACTGGATGAATGCGCATGTCTGACAAACTTACAATGCAACATTAATATGATGGCGATGATGACATCTTTTTTTTTCCTTTTTTGTAAGAGATATGAAGCATAGTAATCACTCC
>NW_027124350.1:13104-21078 GCF_001457755.1 Trypanosoma equiperdum | reverse complement strand
CCCCCCTCTTATTCCTCTTCCTTTTTTTAATTTATTTGTCTACTTATTTATTTATTTATCATTTTTTTTCCTTTTTCATGTGAGAGCTTATTTAGTTGTATGAATGAATGGAGGAGCGAGTAAAGGTATGCATTTACATTTACATTTACATTTGCATATGAAAATGTAAATGCATGAATTAAAGAGAAAGAGAAAGAAAGAAAGAAAGAAATGAGAACTTAAGATGGTGAAGTTTTCTTCTTTGAGGTTATGGAAATGGGAAGAAACGTTTTTTTTTTTCCATGCCGCACAAAATAATGGTAATAGTAATAATAATTATTATGAGTGTGATGATTACGATTATGATGATTTAAAGTAGAGGGGTACGCAAAAGATACAAAGAAAAGGAGGGGAAATATGTACCTCGCGTGGGCACAGTTTTTTTTTCCCCTTCTATTCCTTTAAAAAAAAAAAAATTGTCTTTATTCAGTCATTTCATTTCTTCATTTATTTCATTCGTTTTTTATTTTATTCCTTTATTTCCTTTTGCTTATTCCATTTTATTTCACTTCTCTACTGTGTGCCGTCGACAAGTTTAAAATAAAACAACAAAAAAAAACAGAAGACAAAAAAAATCACAAAATAAACAACCAACATCCCAAATTCATGTGCATTTAGCGGGTAGTAAAACTCACAGACCCCCGTGTTAAAATGTAATATACATTATTTATTCCTCTCCATTATTATTATTATTATTATTATTATTATTATATATAGTAATTGGTTGATTGATTGTTCGGTTATATAACCGTTTAAGAGGTGAAAAAAAATCTTTTTTTATGGGCTTATTCATATGTTTGCAAGTCGTTGCCTTATAAAATTCCCCTCCCTGTTTTATTTTAATGATGTGATGTCCGACGTGAATTATTAAAAAGAGGAGGAAAACCATGCAAATAACCAAAGAAAACGAAATTAAGCAAGCCAAAGAGACATTATTTATTTATTTTACACATCTGTTTATTTGTTTGGGCATTCGTATTTATGGTTTGTGTAATTACTATATATATGTATATATGTATATGTGGTTTATTTTTACGATTTTTATTTTGTATGGAGAAAAGAAACAAGAGGAAGAAAAATAAAGAGAAAGATGCCCAGTAATAATTTTTAAGGGGTAGGTAGAGCAGAAAATGTAAAATAAATAGAAGTAAGTAAAGAAACGTGAGCGATTCGTTATATATATATATATATATATATCTTTTTCTTTCCTTGTTTTTCACCGTTTTTAATTAAATTTATTTGTCGTTTCACTTTCTATATTTTTGCTTTTTACTTTTTTTTTTATGTTAGGCGGGCACACCTTCGTATAGAGTTTGTTACTTTGATTTATTTGTTTTAGTTTTACCATACGTTCATTCATTCGTCCATCCACTTCTATTTATTGACATCTCATCCTTTATATATATATATATATATATTTATTTACGTACCAATTTACTTACTCTCCATTTTTCCTTCTCTATTTTTATTTATACATCTCTCTTTTGTTTCGTATTTTCATTTTAATATATTTTATCGATTTGTTTTATTCATCTGTGAAAACTTAAACATGTGTGCCCTTCTTTTTTATTTTTTTTCTGGGCTTTTTTATTGTGGTTCCAAGTATTATTGAAAAAATACAGAAAAAGGAAAAGAAATCGCGCAAGGAGGCGAATGAAACAAGGAAA
This sequence comes from Trypanosoma equiperdum, assembly GCF_001457755.1. Taxonomy (NCBI): domain Eukaryota; phylum Euglenozoa; class Kinetoplastea; order Trypanosomatida; family Trypanosomatidae; genus Trypanosoma; species Trypanosoma equiperdum. The sequence goes on along the minus strand of NW_027124350.1, from coordinate 19,372 downwards.
GGATAAAGATTAATAAAATAAACAACAAAAAAAGAGAAAAAGGGAACGGATAAGAAATTGTGAATGTGGGCGACTTCTGTTTATATTCTTTGATTTTTTGTTTTTATTTATTCGATTTTTTTTTGTTTGTTTCTTGTCTTCCTACATATTTTAGCTTCCTTCCCTTTGGTGGTTTTTTTGGTATGTTCCAAATATTTGTGTTACCATTTCCGGTGGATGCAAACCTCTTCTTATATTCGTTACTGTCATCATAATCATTATCAACATAATCGAATTTCCCTCATCTCTTTCCCTCAATCGTTTTTATCACACACACACACACATATATATATATATATATATATATGTGTAATTACACGTGTGCCGCAATTGCATGGCTTTTGGAAAGTACCTTGGCTAAAGGAACAATGCCACTCGACGTCCATGAAGCGTTTTCACGCAAAAACTTCTTTCTCACTGGAGGAACGGGGTTCATGGGGAAAGTACTCATTTACAAAATCATGAAAGAGTTTCCGGACGTTGGTTATATTTATGTTCTCGCACGAGGAAAGAATTCGAGAAGGTTGAAGCGATATCTCAACCCTCAGGAGCGAGTAAAGTTGGAGGTGCTCAGCTCACCGTGTTTTGACCCACTTCGGAAAAGTATGGGGGAGGCTGCCTTCAACGCATTGGGTTCGCGTGTAGTGGCCATTGAAGGAAACATTGTTGATAATCGTATTGGTCTCAGTGACAAGGATCGCCAGACGCTCATCAACCACACGCATTTTATTGTACACATGGCGGCAACCGTCAACTTTGATGAGAGACTTAATATAGCGGTGGAAACCAATACGCTGGGCTCTCTTCGTGTGCTCACCTTGGCTAAAGAGTGCAAAAATCTTGAGGCAATGGTTCATGTTTCGACGTGTTATGTTAATTATAGCGTACAAGGGAGACCCGTCGAGGAATGTCTCTACTCGCCTCCGTTCGACCCCCAGGGGATGTGCAAACACATTTTAGCGCTCAACGATAAGGAAATAGACACCGTGGGCCGTGATCTGCTCAAGAAGTATGGATTTCCCAACACATATACCTTCACTAAATTCATAGGAGAGCAGCTTTTGAATGAAAATAAGGGAAACTGTCCTCTGGTGATTGTGCGGCCATCCATTGTGGGATGTAGCCTTAAAGAACCATTTCCAGGATGGGTTGATGCCCTGACGGCCGCTGGTGGTCTCATTTTAACTTGTGGGTTGGGTTTGGTACGGGAGCTCGTTTGCCGCCAGGGGGCCATTGCAGATATTGTGCCAGTTGATTTTGTCGTTAACGTCATCTTAAAGGCCCTCTTCCAGGCAAAAACACACTTCAAGGGCAACACACCCAAAGTTGTGAATGTTGATGAGCACGCAAGGGAGAGATCCACTGCTGCAAGTACCGCCCAAGGCCTGCTTAACCCCTTGACAGCAGCGAAACAGTTAAATGGCACCGGCAAAGGTGCCCTTAAAGGAGTTTACGAAGGCAATCCGGCTTCCATTTTTCAGCAGCAACAACAACAACAAAATCATGCCAGTAACAACGGCGGTGGCCACATCAATAATGATAATGACCAAGGACAGCAACAACAGCAACAGCGTGACACCGGTGGTCCTGTCGTGGCCATGGCAGGTTCGGATGTGTATGGAACTAGTGTACCATTTATTTACCAGGCATCCACTTCGCATTCACACAACCATATTACATGGCGTAGGATGTCTGACGCATCGATAGAGTACTGGAGTGCGAAAAAGCGCCATCCCAAAGCCCTCGGACCCGTCAGTGTGCAATTTATGGAGTCCCGTCTTCTCTACGCCATGAAATTTTTTCTCTGCCGCGAGGTTCCTTCTCATGCCCTCGCATTCCTGGCCGACCTTCCGGAGCCAATCGGGTCCAAAAGCAAGCGGGAAAATGTGAAGAAACTGAAGCGAGCCCTTTTTCGTGCAAAGGACCTTAACCGGCAGTTTGTTGCCTTTACATGTACTGAATGGGTTTTTGCCGCGACGAATACCATGTCACTTGACGAGGGTCTTAGTGAGCGGTCCCGTTCTGCATTTTACTACGACCCGTACTTAATTAACTGGTGGTCATATTGCCACTGGTACTCGTACGGCCTGCTGAAACATATTGTGAGGGACACGGGAAGTTTCGAGGAGCCTGAACAGCCGGAAACTGCTGCGGAGCTGTTCAGGAGGGCCTCGTCCCTTTGATTTAGTTTATGTACGAAATCGGAATAAATAAAATAGATGGGTGAAGGTGGTACACATTTACAAATTTACATAAACATATATATATACATGCATACAGGTCTTTCATCTGGTTAGGTTTGTCGGGTCTAACATACGGACCCTACCGTATCCGTTTCTTCTTGTGTGTTCCACCCTCTATTTGTTTTTTGGTGTATTAGTTATAAAATTCCCGGTCTGATTTCTTTTTTTTTTATAAAAAATTCCCTGCCGCGTCTTATACCGCCTTCGTCATTTCGGTTTCGTGGATCAGGTTGACATCGTGCTCAATGTTTGTTTCCCCCTTCCCTCCCCAACGTTCTCTTTTTTTTTCCCCCTCTCTGGACCCTTCTCCCTTTCTTTTCTCCTCTTCAGGGCGAACGGTTTTATTTTATTTTAATTATTATGATCATTATTAAAAAAGGGGGGAGGGAATTTAAAAGAAGTAGCTTCTGCTCAAATCACTGATATGATGAAGGAATTCTTTCATCAAGCAGAAAAGAAAACAATAACAGCTAACTGTGTCAGGATGAAGAGATAATGACCAAAAGGTGATAGTTAAGATAAACGTAGATTTTTTCATGACGAAAAAAGAAAGAAAAGGAGAGGAGGAGAAGGGGAGAAGGGGGGAGAAGTGCAGGGGACGGGATGTTGATGAAAATGACAAAACTGAATATAAGGTAAAATAGGAAGAAGACACAACCACACACACAATTCGTACTTGTTGTTCTTCCGTATATATGTGGGAAGAATGAAAAGTGCATTAAGTTGTGTGTGTGGTTGTGTGTGTGTGTGTGTTTGGGTCGGAAGACTTTCACTGAACCATTAGTGGGAAGATGCATGTGTTTGTATTTGTGTGTTAAACTGGGTAGTCAATTTGATAGTTCTCCATAGCACCAAGTGGGGACCCGTGGTCCGATGTTTGAGGAATAAATGACGGTGCAGATGCAGTAATGCTTTCAGAAGTGCTCCCGCTGCACAGCGCAGAAGGGGAGTGTGTTTTTTTTCTTTTTTCCTCTCCCTCTTTTCATTTAGTCTCTTTGTTGTTTTACTGCTGCATGAGGTCCTTCGGTTTGCTTCGAAGAAGCTTTGACTTACAGGCGGCTGACCGGGCGGCCGAGGGGGGGGGGAGGGGCTGAAATAATTTTTTGGTGTGGCAGCACCCCACGTGGTTTGAGGTAATATCACCGTACCAAGGCATTCTTTCACAATATTTCCTCCTTGTTGTATATATATATATATACGTATTTAAAAACTTAGTTGGTGCTGTTGGTTGGGGTGACGTATTGAGGGGGGAAAAAGAGAGAGGAGGGGAAGGGGAGGGTCACGGAATAAACATAACAGATGCATATAGAAGTTATTGCGTCAAGCAAAAGCGTCTGACGTTGCCCATTCGTCCACCATCATCCGGCGCTTCTTTCATCTCCTCTGCTGATTTGGTTTGTGATTTAACTGCTTGTTTGTCATTATTTTTGTTATTACTGTTATGGTTTTTATTCTTATGATATATACTGTTGTTTACTTTGCACGATATTTTACCACATTTAATTTCCATCTCTCTTCTTCTTCCTCTTCTTTTTTTTTCTCTATTTTGTCTCACACCCCTTCTAAATGTTCAAATCACCTTTATTATACATATCCTGAGAAACTGCTGGGGTTGATAAGAATGTCTCGGAATATTCACGTGAATTCAAATGGAGCTGGAGGTGCCTCCCCAAGACGGCTCTCCACAGTGGATATATTGTTGCAAATGAACCCATGCGAAGACGTATCCAATAGTAGGCACAATTGTGCACATGATATCAGCAGCAGCGGTAGTGGCCCGGCAACGGCAACGGCAACAGCGAAAGGAGCTGCCAACGCTTCCAGAAACAGTTCAACAAGTCACCGCCAACCCTTTTATGTTCTTTCCAGCTCAGATGGGACATGGTTTGCTCATCTCCCCGGAGCAACGGGCCCAAGTTGCAGCGGTATCACACGTAACCCTCAACACCTCCCTTGTGGCGCATCTTGGAGCTCATCTTCCCCACAATTCATGACACCGAAGGGAGTCTCTCAGTCGATATTTCGGGAGAATTGGGGATTTATGCAAGATGGAACACCGGCTGATGTGCCACGAACAACTGAAATACCAACGGCAACGACAACTGGAAAGTTACCGCTTCCAAACTTTTACGTGGGGGAACCCGCACGCCGTGGCTCCTGCAGCACATCACAAGAGTTTCATCAGCATGTAATGGAGGAACAGAGGAGACAAATGGGTCAACTGATTCATCAGCATACGCCTGGAAAGCATTTGTCATAAATAAATGTTCGGGGATGATATACATATATATATATATGTCTACGCATACACACAAAAAGGAGAAAAAAAGAAAGAAGCAGACTAAGGGGGGAAAAAAAATAAAAGAGTGAGAGAGTGAGAGAAAAGAAAGAAAGGAGAAACATTTACAAGTACTTTATTTTCCAATTTGTGGTAATCGTGAAACAGAAGGGAGATACGGTTCTAGGATATGGAGATTGAGTGAAAGGAAGAAAAAGAGAAGGGGAGAAAACAAAACAAAACAAAACAAAAAGTAAAGTAAAAAAGAAAGAGAAAAGAAAAGAAAATGATGTTTGAAGTCCCGTATGATTTTTGGTGTGACTGCGGGGAGAATTATTGGATTAAAGGAAGAGAACCAATTCAATACGCATGCATGTATGTGTGTATATATGTGCATGTGTTCCCGATATTACAAAGTATTATTATGAAAATTAAAAAGAAAAAGAGTAAATTCTCAAGAACTTTCTAAACGGAAATTGTACCGTACGCTCCTTAGAATTACCGTGTCTCCGTTTATTTTATATTGTGGCCCCTTTTTTTTTCCTCTTGGAACGCACGCGCCTTTCACTCTTTCGTATTCCTCCCGTTTTCCCCTCTTTCTTTTGGTTCAGGTTGCGTTTTTTTTTTTTTTTGCCCCCCCCTTCATCTCCGGTTCTTTGTTTTGTTTTTGTCATTTTCCTATTATTTGGTGTCCCTCAAAGAAACTTTAACGTTAACTTCACCTAATCTGGTACTTTTCCGGAACCAAACGAGACTATGAAAAGACAAAACTAAACACAAATAGGTACAAATATATGGAAGTGTATGCGTAGTTGAGTTGCATTAGTTTCCTTTTTTTTTCTTCTGATTATGGTAGTTTAAAATGTAGTGATGAGTTTAGCGGCTCTCGGGAGGCTCAATTTTTTTTTTTTGATGCCGTTAAAAGAATGAAAGTGAAACGAGGATAAGCAAGTAACTAAATTTATAATAATAATAATAATATACATATATATAATTTAGAAGAACCGATGTATTTATATTTAAAATATTTTGATTAATGTTGAAGCGGAGAATATCATCGGAACGGGGAAATAAGGCACATACTTCAAAATAGATAAACGATTGCCTCTGCTACCCTTTTGTCTTTTTTTCTTTTCTTTTCTTTTCTTTTCTCACTTCCTTGTTCTTCCCCCCTCTTTTTTTGTATCATCATTAACATTCGCATTAATGTTACTGATCTTTTAAACCTTATTAACCTTACTTTTTTAATTTTAATTTTAATTTTTTTTACTTTCCTTACTGCTATTGTTATGATAGCTACAGTTGTTACTGTAGTTATTGTTGTTGTAACCAATCTGCTGCTGTTTTTTTTTTTGCTTTTTGTTTTCCTACTTTTAGGACGGTTATGGGGCAAGGGAGACACGTGTTAAAGAGAAACACCTCTTCGGCTCCGTCTGTGCATCTTCCTTTTCTTTTTTGCCTTTTTTGTTTTTTTCTTTTCTTTTCTTTTCTTTTCTTTTTTGTTTTTTTTTAATTTTTGTTTCACTTACTTACTTACTTCCACTGCCTTCCCTTTTTCCCCCTCTTTGTTTTTCTTCGTGACTCTGCGGTACACCGTCACAACGAGCGCATCCCTCTTTGTGTTTTTTTTTCTTTTGTGATGTGACTAGTTGTTTCCTTTCTGAAGTACTTTAACTGAATTGGTGTAACCTCAACATATATGTAATAT
>NW_027124350.1:7229-13094 GCF_001457755.1 Trypanosoma equiperdum | reverse complement strand
TATATATATATATATATATATATGTTTTTTTTGATTATAATGCCACCATCTGTCCTCTTTCAGTTTCTTTTCTTTTTTTTTTGGTCGTCCGTTTGAAATGGACAGAGGGAGAGTAAGTGCAGAGAGGTTTTTTATTTGAAGGAAGGGAATCATTAGTGTAATGTCACCGCCTAGCAGGCGCAGTGAAAGTTATTTAGCGGAGAAAAAGGGAAAGTTTTACATATTCCGTAGTTATTTTTCTTCCTTTACAGCCTCTAATAATTCCTTTCATATCTTTTTAACTCTTTTTGTTTTTTTTTGTGCTTTCGCATGCAATTATGTACATATATATAAATGCACATAAACCGCGAGCACGGGTGCCCATCTTCCTCATTTTCCACTACTTACTGATGCAACCTCGTCGAATCTATTTTACAAGTGCTTTTAAGCATATCGCTTTCATTGTGCATCTGAATTCTCACTGTGTCTTACTTTTTCTGTTATTTTGCTTATTCCTCTAAATGCAACCAACATTGTCCCGCCAAATACATACATACACATACACACACATGCGCTACTTCCCCTATTCTAACATCTGTTCTTATTTTTGTCCCACAGGTTTCCTCGTACGACGAGAGCAATCGACGGGTGGAGGGAAATAATACCAACAGAAAAGGGAAATACGCCCACAAATATTAAAACGTATATATATATATATATATTTTAAAATTTTTATTGACCCCGCGCACATACAAGCATAGGTGCAAAGAAAGATTGAGTGATGGCATTAGCACACGCCCCCATCACGGGGTTTCTGATAGGCATTTCCGTGTATTACTCAAGTGCTGCGATTCGTGGTCACGTGGTTTCGCAATCTTCTCGCACTGTACTGGGCTGGACAGCCACCATCAAGCGCTTCCCAATACTCACATTTCCACTGGGGACATTGGGGATCTCCATTTTTGATCTTGGTTGTGCGTTGTTCATAATTATACAGATGCGTAAACTGGAACGACGATGGGGATCAGCGTCTTTTCTCGCCTTCGTTGTGACAACTGCAATGATAAGTTCATTTATTATCAACGTCTGTGTTGTTAGGGGATCTTCCTTGTCGTTGCCATTCGAACAGCTTCAAGTCCTATCCGCAGCCGGGTCACTCATGCCGCTAGCCTCACTTGTGACGCGTTTCATCATGGAGGTGCCATCGCTCGACGCGTGGGAGTCTTTTTCGTTCCCTCTAGCAATAATTTCGAAGCCGCTGCTGACATTGTCGATGTTGAAACTAATTGTGTGCCCTGAAACGGAACTCCCGATGCGGACGTCACGCCTTCGCGGGAGCGTAATTCGTGCGGATGCGGGCCTCTACACTCGCCTGGTGCTTACCCTTCTGGGAGTTGTTTTCGGTCTCGCCTCGGGACGGCAGGGGCCATTGGCATGGTTCTTAGGTTTGTTCAGCCGGCGTGTGTGTCGTCCTGTCATGCGGTTACTGAAACCAATTCTCAACATAGTCGGTGGTCAGAGTCCCACAGTGGAATTAAAGCCACTCAAACGGGCGGGAAATGTAAGGGCGGCAACAGACGGCCGCTACACCGTGGATAATTTGGTTGAAGGAGGTTATATGAATGACGATGAAGCATTCGGGTTGTGGTCATCAGGGGGTGCTCGACACCGACGCAACGCGAGGCCCATGCCGCAGCGGGAGGGGCAAAATCCCACAGGTAATCAACAGACCACCCATCGGCCCGTCGGCGGTCGCGTTGGTGACGTTGAAGTGGATGAACGTGTCGCTCAGATAATGGAATTGGGAATGGGATTTAGTGCTGAAGACATTCGACATGCTTTGTCAGCGGCCGGTGGACAGGTAGATGTTGCTGTAAATGTGCTTGTTGGTGCCTAGAGGCAATTATCAGGAGGTTGTGGGTGTAGATTTTAATGCGACGGCAGCACCTGACGTGGAAGCCGTTGATTTTGCTGTCGTGCGGCTTCCACTCTACCCTACTTCTGTGAAGGTAAAATACCGAAGTTGCCTTGGAATATCCTCAGTAATTTCTATCTAAGTGCATGTGTACATGTTTGTGCACTTTGGCATTCTTGCGATACTAAGTGGGGAGGAAGTGGTATTGTCAGCACTGCTTTTCCATCCTTTGTGCGTTTCTTTTTTTTTTTTCTTCCCAACTTATCCCGTCATTCCATGTTCTGCTAGTCCAACGAGACGACCCTATCTGCCGAGTTATGCCTTGATACCTTAAGTTCCTTCTTTGGAGCTTTCAACTACGAGGAAATATAAGTGTAGTGCACTGCATTGTATTCATCCCTGTTGCCGCGACGTCATGGATTCACTGCAGTCGGCGGTGAAGAGCGTTTTGCTTTTTTCCCCTCGCACGGTAAAAAATTATGGTGATATTTCGGCTCCTCGTTCTAGTGGCCGCGAAGGCGAACTCGTATATATGGCGGAGGTGGCGGAACTGCTCATCACGGAGTTAATTAATGTACTTTCTCGTGGCCTATGCGAAGGAATTGATCTGTGGTCTGTTCTCGAGACTCTTAGGGTCGTGTGCGGCAAGATTGCGCGACACGAAAGTTCAAAAAGTCCACTGAGAAAGGCGATGTATCGTCTAAAGTTCTCTGGACAACTCGTGTATGTTGTGAAGTCTTCCTTCATGCAAAGCGCTGCAGATGTGCGTGTGCGAGCACTGCTGCGTTTAATGCTCAATCAGGGAGTGCTTTTGGCAGCGCTAGAACTCATTGGACGGTGGAATGCAGCGGAATTAACTGCATTCTATGCGGAGCGGGGTGCGAGTATTTTGTGTGATATGGAAGGGAAGTTGTGGGATGCGTTCCTCCGCATTTGTACTCCCATTGGTGGTGTGACCTTGACACAAATTGTAGCCGGAGTGTCAGGAACGGCTGCTACTGTGAAGTTTGACTTGATGTTAGTTCCCCCGTGCGCGGATAACACCCGCCGTAATGCAAATGGACCGATGCATGGGAACAGTGGCGAAGCAATTAAATGGTTAGACAACCGGCACGACACAACTACTGGCCATATCACTCCTTTATTTGGTGGTTGTAAGTCAACAGTGGGGACTGCGGAACGGAGAAGTGACTCACATGGCGTTTATGGGAGGGAAATGAGAGGGGGAAACAACAGCGGTGAGGCGGTTGATGTGGGCGATTATTGCAAAAGTGATGGGACCATCGCGGAAGTACGAACGAATGCCACAACTAATTTTACCGGTTCCAATTTAGAGCGCGCTAAAATGCTACTTGATGAGGCGGAGGTAATTCTCTTCAGGAAATGGCGCCAACTTGTGTCGGTCATGGCCGAACAGGAGGCGCTTCTCTTTGAGGCGGTCGACGGGGTGTAGCAAAGGTGTGTGTTTGTCTTGCTTCTAATATGATGAGACCCCGTGGGTATATATATATATATATATATTTATTTATTTATTTATGTATTTCCCCCTCTCCTAATAACCCTGTTTTCTTTATTTTCTTCATTCTTGGTATATGTATATATTTTTTACATTTCAGGTTGCCTCATTATTGTTTGTGCCCCTGATGGTTGCGAGTCGTGATTTATTATGTTTTTTATTTGCGTTTCGTATTTTTAGATTTGCACCAGAGTAACTGCAAACCCTTCCAACGTGTATTAAGCAGGAACTTATCCAACCCTTACTGGTTCCAGTTAGGGATATTCATATATTTACGTGTGTATTTATTTACTCCCTTCTTCACGAGCTATTTTTCATTTTTTACGTCTCATTGTTTTTTTCTGTAACGTGTGAAGGGTGTCAGGTGGGCGATCGGAAGGTCAGAAGGAGATAAAAAGGAAGAAATAAAGAAAGATACATCGGCTGGATCTTTCTTTTGTTTTTCGTTGCTGTCGACCCCATACTTCACTAGTTTAGTCGTATTTCCGTTGCAGGTACATACAAGAGAGCGGGAGCAGCAGAAGAAAAAAGAGAGGAAGGAAAAAAAAAAAGAAGACAACAGGAAAAACAGTTAGAGTGTGTTCAAAATCCACGAATCTGTCAAACACACGTTTAACAACAACAAAAAAAAAGATATGAATGAAGGTTCTAGCAGAGCGCTACAAGGCATGTATAGGGAGCACCCTTTGTGTTGTGCGGCATTTGCAGCTGCTGCGTGTGGTTATGCCATGTATCGTTGCACAAAACTCCTTCAGGCACTTAGGAAGCGTGTGATGACGCAAGTGATGCTTAATAGTCTTGAGCACGGCATTGTACATTTGTTCATTCATCCCCGCTGGCCACACGGCCCTAATTGTTTCTTGCATTGCTTTAAGGTGGAAACCTTTCTTCGACTGGCGAAGATTTCATACATTGTGCACTTCATCGACGACCCCACTGTATCTCCTAACGGGAAGTTGCCATTCATCTTGTACGATGGTGTAGCAGTGGGTGATAGTGAAGTTATCATTCATTACTTGATGAACGAGTTTGATGTAGATTTGGATAATCAACTATCCGCTGAATCCCATGCTGTTGGTCGCGTCGTTACAAGGATGGTTGAAACATCACTCAACTATGGTTTACAGCGAGTAGTGTTGATTGATCACCCCGAGTTATTGGAAGGTGTGTTAGAGGAGGAATTCACACGGGATGAGGAGTCCGCCCACAAAAAAGTGGAAGGCATGCGGCGCACGCTTGTGGAGGTTCTTGAGACCACTGGAGATTACCGACTGCCGCCGCTGGAGTACACACGCCAATTTCTTCAAGAGGTGAAGTGTTTGGATGTGCTTCTGCAGAAGAGTGCGTTTTTACTTGGAGACACTCCTACAAGTTATGACGCTGTGGTGTATGCGTGGTTGCATGTGGCGAAGACATTAATGGAAGGACATGAGGAACTCATCCCGGCTTTAGCTGTAAGTGAACCGTTTGCCAGTTACGTAGCCCGCATGACGAGTGCAGCTTTTCCAGATATGAAGTCCATCAGCGGATGCAATCAATCGCATAGGTTTACCCCACACACGTGTAGACAAGGCTGTTCTTGAGGTTTTGACATTCATTTTGTGTGATTATGTGAGGGTGTGCACATGTACACGCAAACGTATAAATTATCATGGCATATGATATATATATATATATATGCTTGGGATTCGAGTGTGGCAACTTTTGAAGGTTGGTTACACGGCGTTTGGATCTATCCTTGAACCGTATTTACATTTTCTGAACTCCTTTGACGATAGTTTATATTTGTGTTCGTTGTTTTTTTTTCTTTTTTTTTTTGTGTATGTGTGTAATTTATATGGAAGGAAGAGAGAGGAATGTGGTATGGTGTGTGGTTTGCTTTCTGTCTCTACACGCAATGCTGAAGTCACTGTAGCAGTGATCGCTGATAGTGTAAGAGGATTTTTTTAAAAAAAAAGGAAAGGAAAACAACCGAGGAACTCTGTGCGCGTGGTGGAGCGTTACTTCTTTCTTTTTCTGTTTTTTTTTTGTGTTCTGTTTCTTATTCTTATTCTTACCATATTTAACGGGGGTCGGTGAGTGATTGAAAAGGGTCATATATTTCGTTTATCGCGTTGTTGGGGATGGGAATTTGGGAGGATTTAAAATAAATAAAAAAAACACTCAAAAGGGGGAAATACAAAGAGAAAAAGACATGACACACACTTTCATTTATGATTATTGAGGTGCTGTTTTTTTTTAAATAAATCTCTCCCCTGCGGTTTTGTGCTGTGACCCAACGTATCGGTCATATGCACCGTTTGCAACTACCAAAAAATAAAAATAAAAATAAAAAGGAGTATAAACACAAGAAGGGGGAAAAAAAGAAGAAAAATTGAGCGAGTGGTGAATGGTGCTCAGTTTGGCAAGTGCAGAGAGGGGAGGAAGGAGATGTATAACATTTCTTTTTTTTTTT
>NW_027124350.1:6421-7214 GCF_001457755.1 Trypanosoma equiperdum | reverse complement strand
TTTTTTTTTTTGCTGTTTCGTTACCTGCATGCTCTTAGTGATTCTACCGTCCTCTTATTTTTCTGCCTACGTCCACTCGTGTGTACCAGGAGGTATTTTCAAAGAAAGTTTCTTCTTGTTTATTTTTGAACGTTTCTGACGATTTGATTTCGTGCGGTGTCGTGCTATTTTTTATTTTTTTTGCTTTCTCTTTTTTTTCCTCTTCAACTTTGTTATTCTTTTCCCTTCGTGTGTTTTGTTCTCCTTTAGAGTTGTGTTTCCCCTTCAATATATATATATATATGTATATTTGTTGAACTTACCAAACGTCGCGGTGCAGCAAATGAACTGACCGGCTCAAATGTTGGCAAAAGATGAATTGGGTTTGCATAAGGGGAAGGGAGGAGGGACGGTAAAACCAAAAGGAGTTTTGTCATCGTGAAAGCGTGAGAGAAAAGAGGAACAGAAAGAAAGGAAAAAAAAAAGAGTGAGGTGAAATGGCAATATAGTAAAATTAACAATGCACTGCATAAGTTACGTGTGCTCGCACGCGTGTTCATATATATATATATATATATTCCAGTTCCAGAATTTGACTTTCTTTTTTCTTTTTGACTTTCGTATTTTGGTTTTATTTTATTTCTTTTCATTTTCCTCCGTCTACCTCCTTTTCCCACACGTAGACACGCATACCGCTGTTTTGTTTTTGCGACGCATGGGCCGCACACGCTTTTCTGCCCACCTAACAGCGCATTAGTTTGAACTCCCCTTAACTGAGCTTCCCCATCATTCGAACACGATTAAATAAATGTAA
>NW_027124350.1:4998-6411 GCF_001457755.1 Trypanosoma equiperdum | reverse complement strand
ATATATATATATATATATATACATACATATATGTTCGTACATTCCGTTCCCCATTTACTTTCGTTTCATTTCAACAGTTTCTAGCGATTCGTTTGCGCGACGACGTTTTATCCCTCCCTTATATATAAATGTACATTTGTTTGTGTAATAGTTTGGTTGTTCTTTAGTTTACTGTTTGTTGATGCCATCCGAACTGTTAGTCATCTGCCTTTCTTTTTTTAAAAAAAAAATGTTTATTTATTTGCCATATTTAGTAGTAGTGGCCCGACTAAACGAGGGTGGGCAAATTTTCTATGGATGTTAGCGCTGGTGTTGATGTCACATGTGTTATTGCTGTGGGAGTGGCCGTAGTCGCTTCGGTTTATGTGTGTTTGATGCGACCCACTCACAAGCGCTGGAACCATACTGGGAATGTAAAGGAAGTGTTGCAGACGGGCGATAATATCATTCGTTTATTTATTTACCCTCGTTGGCACTTGGGCCCCAGTATTTCGTTGCCGTGCGTCGCTGTTGAGACATTTCTACGACTAGCGAATGTTCCCTACAAAGTTCAAGCCACGTATGATGTTTTTCCTTCACCCACACGCACTTTGCCATATATTATACACGAAGGCAAGTGCGTGGCGGGTTGTACTGTAATTATTCAATATCTTATGGACACTTTCAAGTTGAAAATGGATGATGGGCTTGAAAGTATGCAGCATGCTGTCGGGACGGCTCTTCGCAACATGTTGTTGTATGAGGCACGCTTCGCCCTGCATCATACGCTTGCGCATCAAGCTGTGCTTTACACAGCGCCGTGTGCTCTACGCTGCTGGAAGTTTTCCGCAGCGTCAATTGCCTGCTTTTTACTTTGGTTTAGAAGACATGTATTGGGCACTTCCAAGTTGGCGCAACTGAACGTCTTGCGTGAGCGATATGATTCCAGTTATTTGATGGACTTGGAAGCTGTGGAAACCCTTATCGGAGACAAACCATTTCTCTTTGGTGACCGTCCGACGTCGTATGATTGCGTGGTGTATGCGGCTTTGTTGCCTATTGTGAGAATGAAGGAAGCCAAATTTGTTAGTGAACCCTTCGCCTTTGCAGCTCGGAGTTTACTGCTGAGAGAATATGTGAACCGAATGACAAATGTGGCTTTTCGTGATTTGGAGCATTTGTGTTGTGGGGAGGAAAAACTATCAACCCGGGGCTCTTGTGTGTCATAAGTTTTGGAGAGGTGTACATGTTTGTGTGTTTGCATTGGGAGAGAGAGAGAATGTGTGGGGGATGGGAAGGGGAAAGCGATTTTTTGTGTAGGAGTGAGCTAAACATTTTGTAATAATCCAACTTGAGGCACCGGCGCAATGTATTGCGGGAGTGGGTGTAGTATTTGTAGTTTTTGCGTTATGGAGCTGCTATCGACACAATGGC
>NW_027124350.1:4742-4970 GCF_001457755.1 Trypanosoma equiperdum | reverse complement strand
TTTTTTTGCTTTTTCCGGCGTGAGGCGGAGTTACCACATGCATCTTAACGATGCAGCCGTGACTTTACGATTGCGTACAGGTACCTTCCCTCTTCCCCACTTTTCTCCCGCCTCTCCCTTCGCGCTGGTTGCGTTAAGTTTTATACATTTGTCTCCCTTAGCGGCACCTCAGTTGCTAAACCAATGGGTGCAAACATGTCCTTGACGGTACCCATGCGTAGGAGACAG